>NC_042999.1:120843791-120881291 GCF_006345805.1 Octopus sinensis
AAGGATATCTTGCTTTAGCTTTTCTTTTATCTCAGGTAAATCTTTTTCTATGGTGTTGTATTTGCGGAGTATTTTTGTTTTCTTTTTGTTGCTCAGTAGCGTTGATTATCTAGTGATTTCATTAAGAATCGACAGATCTTTTCTTATTTTTTTGTATTTTTTTTTGGATGTTATTTATCCACAGGGTTTGTTTGGGTGGTGGTACTCCTATTTGGATGGGTTTGAGTGAGTATCCAGCTTCTTTTGTGGCTGCAGTGGCTGCTGCGTATACTAAGTCATTTAGCTCAGTGATATCGCTTTTTGTTTCAGTGGCTATTAGTTCCGTGACGGCTAGGTTTATGCTGTTTATAATTGATGTTGTTGTTTCGTCTATTTTGATTTTTGGGAGGTATGGTCGGTGGTCCATTTTGAGCTCTGTGGTTTTCAGTTCTTTGATTATATTACTTTTTATAGTTTCATAATCATTAGGCTCCCCTTCGTTGTTTCCAGGTTTTAGATTTGTGTCGCTTTCTTTCTCATCCGTATGTTTGTTTGTCATGTTTTGGCTTGCTGTTTGTCGTGTATTATTATGTATCCTTACGGTCTGGGTTTGTTGTTTTTTCTTTACATCATTTTTGTTGGAAATGTTACGTTTGTCTTCGTGTTTTACTGTTTCAGTGTTTGTATTATTTGGCATTGTTGTGTGGCTTCTATCTACACTTTCCTGATGTGTTTTTTCTTTTAAATGTTCTATTTCTATTTCTGATATTTGCTTTTGCGCTGAGAATATATCTCCGTATATTTGCTAGTTTATTAGGGTTCATTGTTGTATCCAGGTCTTTATTTATGTTATTTTTCTTCCATATTTTATATGTATGTGTTGTTGTATTTTCATTCTTTGGGTAGAGCACTGCTGTAAAGTAGGCGTGTAGGATAGAAATGTATTCCTCACGTGTCCATTTATGTCTTTTGGGTTTTATTTGCGGGACATGAGGAACAACGTCCGGCCCATTATTTTGACGGTCGTCATTTTCGTAGGGTACCGGTCTGTTCATTTCTGTTGTCACATTGTTTAGCACGTGTAGTTTTTCGTACATTTTATGTTGTAAGTTTACAGTACGTACTTCCCGATTGTTATTCTTGGGTTGAATAATATCGGTGTTATTTAATTTCTTCGTAGTTTTATTGTACATGGTGTTTGGGGTCGGGGATGATCTGGTGTTGATGGATTGTAATGTATCACGCATGTTTATTATTATTATCATTATTATTATTATTATTATTATTATTATTATTATTATTATTATTATTATTATTATTATTGTTATTATTGTTATCATCATCATTATTATAATTCTGGTTGTTGTTGTTGTTATTATTGTTGAATGAGAGAGCGGTGCATACCATAAACGTGACACTGGGGTACAAATATATTAAGCACAGTATACCCATCATAACTACCCGTCTCATAAGGGTACTCCAGACATATGCATTTCAACCATATATGCGTGACATGTTGATATCATATCAACGTAAACAGCGTATAAACTTGCAAACCGGTCCCAGTTAGAATTGTTTTCAGGTTGAGTAGCTTCATCGCACTTAAAAGTTCCCTGAATATGATTTATTTAACACTGATGTTTCCAAGTGTAAATTATTCCAAAGAATACCTCTCAAAATATAGCTATGATCTTCTGCATTTGCTCGTGGTCACAGGTTCACATATCGTCCACCGCAAAGAGACATGCTCAACTATTTAAGCTCAAGCGAGAAGTAAATCTTTGGTATTGACCAAGGTATCTATTTTTAATATTATTATTATTATTATTGAGTGAGAGAGTAGTTCATGCCATCAAAGTGACACTGGGGCAAAATATACGAAGCCCAATATACCCATCATGACTACCCGTCTGATAAAGGTACACCAGGCACATGCATCACAACCATATGTGCGCGACATGGTGATCTCATATCAAGATAAACAGCACATGACCTTGCAGGTGGGGCCCAGTTAGAATTTTCTTCAGGTTGAGTAGCCCATCCCGCTCAAAAGGTCCCTGAATAAGGGTTGTTTAAGGATGTTGAAAGAACCACCCATGTTTCCAGAGATGAACTATTCAAACCCCAAAGAATACCTCTCAACACATGGCTATGATGCTCCCCCACTACTTCTACTCGTGATCAGAGATGCACATATTGTCAGCCACTAAGGAACATGCTCAACTGGTTAAGGTCAAACAACTGACAAGCAAATCTGTGGTATTGAGCAGAATATTTGCTGTAGCCCATCTTTTATACCAAGACAAAACAATGTACATGATAACACTTCCAATCAGTTAAGATCAGAAGCCATGAGAGCCACTGCCTGGTACTGCATCAGGGCATTTATTATTATTATTATTATTATTATTATTATTATTATTATTATTATTATATTATTATTATTATTATTATTGAGTGAGAGACTAGTGCATGCCGTCAAGTGATTCTGGCGTAAAATATACGATGCCCAGTATACCCATCATGACTACTTGTCTGATAAGGGTACACTAGGCACATGCATCACAACCATATGTACGCGACATGGTGATCTCATATCAAGATAAACAGCATATGACTTGCAGGTAGGGCCCAGTTAGAATTTCCTTCTGGTCGAGTAACCCATCCCGCTAAAAGGTCCCTGAATAAGGGTTGTTTAAGGATGTTGAACGAAACTTTCATATTTCCAGATGTGAATTATTCAAACCCCCAAAAGTACTCGCAACATATAGCTATAATGCTCCTCCACTACTTCTGCTCTTGATCAGAGATGCACATATCGTCAGCCACTAAGGGACAAGGTCAAGCAACGGACAAGCAAGTCTGTGGTATTGATCAGATTATTTGCTGTAGCCCATCTTTTATACCAAGACAAAACAATGTACATGATAATACTTCCAATCAGTTGTACAATAGATTTGCCCATATCATATCACACTTTTCTCGTCTGTCTTCCTCAATATTTGTTTGCACACACACACACATATAGACATGCATACATACATACATACATACATAAATACATACATACATACATACATACATACATACATACATACATACATATAATGTATATGTATATATGTATATACATATATATTATATCATACTGTATTGTATATAAAAGCCGAAAGTTAGTAAAATTTAACTTCATAGTATCCAATAACGTACAAGACTATCTAAATAACTAAATTATCGTCAAAGATTATTATTGAAATATGAATAGAATAAATATTAGTAGAAACCTAATAGAATTAGGTGCTTGAAAACGGACAAGTTAATTATAGCCGAATTACATTAAACTTTAGACTAATTCTCTAAAATCGTAAAATGTACAGAACTCTAAGATAATACGTGTCCGCTCAATTTCATGGTACACACGCACGTGTGTGTGTGTTGTTACACTAATATTGAATAGTTGTATATATATATATATATATATATACATACATATGTACGTGTGTATGTATGTATGCATCATGTTTGCCTACGTGTAAAATAATTGCGTAAATGATTATATTTCACTTTGCACTGAATCTATCAGACACTATTGCGATTCACAGTTGGAACTAAATGCCTCATGTGATGTCGCCTTATGTCCTACAAATATGCTTAATACCAACCAATTACATTTCTGTTTCGTATACATTCGTCATTTTGTACATCTAAGAATTCGATATGCAGAAAATGAAGTAAACTTTAGCTTTTCAATAAGTATTCTCTCGTTAAGGTGGAGAGCAAGCAGAATCATTGCCACGTTTTCCGTTCTGAGTTCAAATTCCACGGAGGTCGATTTTACCTTTCATCATTTCGCGGTTAATAAAATAAGTACCAGTTGTTCACTGAGGCTATATAATCGATTTACTCTTGCTCTGAATTTGCTGATCTTGAACAAAAATTTGAAATCAGTATATATTCTCTCATTGTATTCCCGTGCTTTTATCTCCTGCAAAACACCTTCAGGAGCTCTCTGCAGCATGTCACCTTTTCCCTTTTTTCTTTTCTTTCTCTTTCATTCTCTTGTTTTACTTTCTTCAATATATTCTCTCCTATGATCCTGAATTCATTACGATCGCCTTTTTTTTTAGCAAATAATCGTCTTCACATCTTTACATTAGTCTCAAGAATCCCTTTTTTAAATTTCCAATCTAATTCGTTCTCAAAGAGAACGTTACTTTTCCACTGTCCGTTCTGTTTATGAATCTCTGTTTGCAGACATTAAGAGAAAGCTGGATTAACAGTGCCTGTTAACCACAAACAACTTAATGCAATATTCAATAGCAAGCTGTTTTATGATGGTGCTGTATTGTATCGACTTCTTCTTACAAACTACGGATCATTAAAAGGAAACCGAAATCCTTCTCTAAATAGATTGTTACAAAAATGCAGTGCTTTATTAATATTTTCAAATGCGGTTGCAAAGGTTTTATAAAGAGATGCATAAATTGGCACTATAATAAATAAGCGAAGACTTTCATTCTATTTTATTGTTTCTGTTCATGATGGTGTATAATACTTTCTCTTTAAAACTCTTGCGTCCTTCTCACAATAGACAATTTTCAAAATAATTATTTCTATTGGTAGATTTTTTAATGCATCACATTTTTGTTCTGTAATACCATTTCAATGCATAAATGTACTGTTCGAGTGTGATTTTCACCAATAATATATAACCACAAACTATTGATTAATTTGCTGTAAAAGTTTTCAGGGAGGGGATAGTCAGTTGAAACAATAGCAGTATATGCCATTATATGCCATATACTTATTTTATTGATTACAGAAGGATGAAACGTAAAGTTAATTCCGATGGGACTATGGCTCAAAGCATAGAGGGACAAAACTAAATAATGTAAGGCAGTCTGTCTGGTGTTCTAACCATTCTATCATTTGCCTTGTTTCGAGAAGAGAAAATATTCAATACGGTAATTCATTATGGCTATTCTATTACTGAACAAAAGACCCCAACCAGTGAGCGAAGTCAGTGACCCAGAATTTCGTTCCAGTCTGTTTTTGCTATTTGTTCCCCGCCTGTCAGTATTGAGTATTGTGTTAAAATCAAATTCAAAACACTTTAATTACGCGATCTTTCATGAAATAAGGATTCATAAAACTTTTGAGTGAATAATTTCAAAATCTTTAGAAAGCCTTATAGATTTCAAATTTTAAAACAAACAGATAAAACACTGAAATCTACATACAAGAATCAAAGTCTCATCTGAAAGTCATATTTCACGCAGTTAAATATGAGACTTCTGGCCATGTTATGTTCATTTGTGTACTTCATTTTCAAATGTGGGGAGGTTTTGTGTAGATATATACATCTATCAATTTACTTGTTTATAATGTTTTTTAGTTTAAAATTTGTTTTTAATTTTCCACCCATAGAAATACGGAATGAAGATTGATGTGTGTGTTTCTGTATGGGAGTATTTGTCCTCGTTGCTTTGAAGAATATTTTGATTCCAGTTTTAAAACATGTATAACTAAAAATGTAAATTCTGAATTCATATGCCAAATTTAACATTAAATTGTTATTTATTGGAAATAAATTCTCTGTTTATGTATTTTTATTTCTTTCAAGGCCGTGAATATTTGAGTATTGGTCAAGTTTTACACATTTAAGTTCTTCCCAATTCAACTTCATGCCGTTTAAATACTAGAATATCTTTGAATGAGATATCACCATTTTAAAGGACAGAGCTACTAAAGCGCAGATTACTATTACGACTGCAGATGTGCTAAAATCAAATATGAACTGACGAATATTTTATTTGCCAGATACCTCCCAGATAGAAGAAAATATTCTTGAAAAACGAAAAGTTTTCATTTAGCAGCTTCTATAACAGCATTCACTTAATTCACATACAATATATAACTAACACATACAATAAAAAACTAAAGATTTGTCTTTATTCGGTTACATTACAGACTTCTAATAACGCTACTAAAATAATATATCTATTGACCTCACTTTCTATTCGAATACAGAAGAGTGTGCGAAGCATGAGAAATGATAAACTTTAGAAAATATGAGAATTATGTTAAGGATGTTGTTTCATTTTAAATACTATGCTTCATGCAGTTTATTACACAATGATTCTTTCTACAATAGACACAGTGCATGGTTGGCTCTCACTGTGGCGTTGAAGTTTCAAAATATTTGTGGTTTTTCCCGCTCTGGTGTCACCAGAATTGTCATTAAGATTTCTTCATGAAATTAGCCTTTTGCATTTTGTGTAGAGTAGACGGTTGGAGTATAAATACCGATAACTACCGATAAGAGAAATTCATCGGATGTATGGAATCAAATGAGAAAACCAGTGCAGTCATTCTTTCACTGGAATTTTCCTTCAATGAAATTATAACAGCAAATCCAACAGCATATTTTCTAGTCTCGTCTAGACCTTCTCCTTGCTGCCAAAATCTATATCTCACATGTACAGATCCTGACACAGAAAAGCGTATTGTATTGCAAATACTCTTGTAACTTTAGCAGTTCGTTGTTAATTACTGCTGTCTCCGTGCGTTTACTCTTAAGGAAGCTATCTGATCTACATGGTGTGTACATTGTGACGTCCTAATCTGTGCAGTGGCTTCTTTTTGACGTAGTTGCTGCTATATTTAACATCTATGATTCCGGCTACATGTATCCATAAGTTCCATGCAATCAGTGTCTCAGGTTGACAGTACCTTGTTTGAGCGGACCTGCCCAGCTTGAAGGGACCGCAGCTGCCGATGGTAATACTATGGTCACTTCCTCCACGAGGCATTTCTCTATGTCACTGCTGGTTAACTGTTGCTATCTATGTTGTGCTATCATGGTGAGACGATGTTAGAATCTCCTTTGGAAGACGCAGGTCGGGAAAGTATTGCTACGAGGGATCAGTAATGACACAAATAGCATATTTCCCCGCTCTACTCCAATGATGTAAACCAAAGGAAATGCAATTTCTCCTACAGTTGGGACTTGTTGCTGCAAAAGTTGCCAGAATGATGTCGAGACAATGCCTACTTTCTTTAATGTTATGAAATCCAGATTTTCTTTGAGTTTACATCAAAATACTTTTTGATGGATACGTATAGCCAAGGAAGCAGAGATAAGAATTCAGTGTTTGCCCTCTCTTTGATGAAAATGATTCACCAGTCTAAGGTGTTCTGTGTACCCGAAACATTGACTTTAAAGCACCGGCAAACACCTGCATACCTGTAAGTAGAAGTAGTTCCACCGGACATACAGTCAAACGAAACGTCTAGTCGCTGGAGTTGGTTTCATCAGGTGCCGTTCAAAGCTTTTCTTTGGTAATGGGACCACATGTATAACGTAACTTTTCGGTTATATACATGTATGTATGTGTGAGTGTGTATGTGTGTGTGTATAAAGGGAGACAGAGAAAGAAAGAGAGAGAGGACCGTATAATATTTCAAAGAAAATACAAATGCTAGATTGCAAAAGGCAAATTACATCTTCCATGACGGTTTTGATCTCTATCACCACTGCATTTCTCTACCTCCTGCAATAACTCCCATCAAATAAATATTATTCAGCCTTTAATATAACTTACTCCCTTTACTTAGCGCAAATTATACAAACCCCCACACGAAACGACACACTTTCCACCTTTTAACTTATCACTATGTAGTGATTGAGTCACATAACATATTTGTTCACTAAATATGAAATGTTATTTGTAACGTATATTCAGCAAATGTTTTGAATGGTTTTACAGCTGTGAAGCATAACGTACATATATGTGTATATATGTGCATTTGTGTATGTGTGTGAGTGTGTTGTATGTATGGGTGTTTGTGTATGTATATATATATATAATTATAAACATACATCTATCTGTCTCTATCTATCGTTTTTCTCTCTTTCTCTATGTGTATGTGTATGCATGTGTGTAGATGTATGCATGCATTTATGTATGTATGTATAAATATATAGATCAATAGATAGCGACAGAAAGGTGTGTGTATACATGTCTGTGTGTGAGTATGTGTGCTTCTGTGTGTGCGTGTGTGAAACAAAAATGAATTCAGTGTGACAAGATGTGTGTATCTCAACATCAAAAACAAAAAGATAATAATAAGTGTATATTAAATGAGATGAATATTTGATTTATTGAAATCATCTCTATTTCTGGAGACCAATAGCTTCGTGGACATTACCAACATCAAATAATAAGGCTAGATAATCTCAAGAATCAAGCATTTTCCGAAACTGACTTGCCATTAAAGCAATGATTTATCTGAAGTCAAGAGGACAACTGCCATGGAAACGTATTTCTCACTCCAAAGTCGCCCTCCACACACACACACACGTCTAATTATATCTGAGTTAGTTTATTTATAAAGCAAAATTTGAGTAAAACAAAGAACAGTTTGTAAAGTAATAATAACAAAGAATTATATCAGCAGATTAAATATAATCCAAAAGCGACACATAACTATGTGAGCCCAATCTTCAAAAATGCATATACTTATATATATATATATGTGTGTGTGTGGTGTTTGTGTGTGTCTGTGTGTGTGTGTGTGTGTGTGTGTGTGCGTGTGCGTGTGTGTGTGTGTGTACAAGCGAATATATACTAAATACACAGGCGACCAAAAGATACAGGTCACCAATTCTTCATCAGTCATCGGCCAGAGGATCAAACGCAATTTCAGCCATTATCGATAATATTGCTCCCACTCTGGTGGCAGGAACAAGAAACTTGCCGGGAATGGGTGGGACGAAAACATAACAAAACGAGACGGGTTCGAGATAAGGCCGCTAGTGGACGGACAAGGGGCAAAATAATAAACAGAAGAAAAGCTCCCTTCTCGCGTTACATTCGACCATACTGAACACGATTATCTGAGTTCCTCGCTCTACCCCTAGCATGTCTATAGTTCTTCAGGACAGTTTTCATTTCTCCTTTGCGTTACCTACTTTTGTCTTGTCTTGCAGCTCCAAAGCTTTTTGTTGTATATGTATTATCATTATTGCTTTCGTGTGACCTTAAGCCTTTATTCTGTTTATTAATGTGTCACTCGTCCATCCACTAACGGACTCGTCTCGAGCCGGTCTCTTTTGTTATATTTTCGCCCCATTCCCGGCAAGTTTCTTTTCGGTGCCTCGAGAGTGGAAGCAATATTATCGATAGTGGCTGAAATTGCGTTTGATCCTCTGGTCGATAACCGATGAAGAATTGGTGACCTGTGTTTTCTGTTCGCCTGCGTATTTAGTATGTGTTCATTTGTTTATTTACTATACGTTTTTGTTAAATTATATATATATAGGTGTATCGTATTTTCCGTTTATTTAATCCTGAAAATATTTATATAACACACGTACTAATTAATATTCTACTTATATATATATATATGTGTGTGCATGTATGTATGTATGTGTGCGTATTTATATGTATGTATGTTTGTAAGTATATATATATATATATATATATATATATATATATATATATATATATATATAAATGAAAGTATGTCTGCATGCATATGCGGTAATGTAGTTCCTCATTGTATCAAAATGTATTTTACAATGTGCAAACCATTATTTCATGTTGTGCACGCTATGATGATTGGTGTAGGCTGTTAAGTTTACTGTATCAAGATTTCATTGTGTACTCTGAGTTTCATCTCTTGTCGAGCTGCACGCAACTTTCAATAATGAACAGCTCAGCTTCTGCCTATCCAATACCGAAACGCAGAGCAGGCAAGCAATGGTTGATATAATAAATACACACATACACACACACACACGCACATACTGTATAGAGATAGGGAGAAAGAACCAAGCAATAAGAAAACTTAAATGGATGAAGTACTTACCAAAACGCAGAAGTATACTTATTGGAAGAATATTAGTCATCGTATTGTATAATTTGCCTTTCCTCCTTTCGAGGTCGATGATATAAGTACCTAGCCCTGCCCTTAAAATTTCAGGCTTTGTGCATAAACTAGAAATGATTACCAAGTGTGTAGTAAATGCTTAACAGTATTTCGCCCGACTTAAAGTTCTGCGTTCAAATTCCGCTGTCGTCGACTAGCATTCTGTCCTTTCGGCGTCGCTAAAAAATTACCAATTGAGCACTGGGATCGATTTAACCGACTTAGCTACTTCACTGAAATTACTAGTCTGTTGCCAAAATTCCAAACCCATCATTATGATGTAAAGGCATCGAGCTGGCAGAATCGTTAACACGCCAGGAAAAATGCATAAAGTAATTTCGTCCGTCTTTAAATTCCAAGTTCAACTTCCGCCAAAGTTGACATTTTCTTTTATCCTTTAAGGGTTAGTGAAGTTAGTGCCAGTCAATAAGTACTGGGGTCCATGAAATCAGGGTTAGTGAAGTTAGTGCCAGTCAATAAGTACTGGGGTCCATGAAATCAGCTATTCCCCTCCCATAAATGTAAGATATAAATATAAACTCATATGTACTTAGAAAAGTAAATACATACAAACATGCACCGTCTGTGCAAATTCAACACATCATTGGAAGTTATTACTATTACAAGCATTCTTCTACATATGATATATCTATCTTCAGCCTATATTAACATAGAGTATAAGTGAAAGAGCTATTTCGTGTTCTTATGTAATAATTATGTATTATGAAATTTAGAATAAGCTTCCGAGAGATGGAGGCTTAGTGGTTTGGCTATTCTGTTCATGATAGTAAGGTCGTGAGTTTTATATCCGGCTACTCGTTGTGTCCTTCGGCAAGACACTTTATTACTCATTATTCTAGTCCACTAAGATGACAAAATTGAGTAGTACCTGTATTTCAAAGGACCACACTTGTCACATTCTGTGCTACGTTGACTCTCCTTGATTACTCAGCCACTCTCCTTGATTGCTCCATAATTCAAGGACAGGCTCTTCCGTTGATCTGGGACACTCATCGTCGTAACCGACGGAATACATAAGGATTGTAAATGTTCCAGATGCTAAAACAGTCTGTGATATCGTACAATAGAAAATCTGAACTGCTCTTTAACTGTTGTCACTGACAAGCATTTCTTTTGGAGAAGAATTAGAAATAATTCAATAAATCCTCAAATATGAATAATTCAAAATCACCTGTTTCAAGATTAATATGTAATTAGTTGAACATTAATCTCATCCACAACCTTGTAACCCTAATTGCCACCTATTAACCATATTGTCGGCCGTGTAAACTGCTTTGATTACTAACACCCGATCTTATAAATAACCAATAAGGAACATGCAGATACAACCCCATACATGAAAGAAATCTGAAAGGTTGCATACATTTTACGTGTGTATGTAAGTATAATATTTTATAGCTATATAATTACACCCTTTTCTTAAAAATTTCATTTGAATATATCAAATCATTCTTATTTTCATAACGATGTGCAAGGAATAAACATTATAATCTATGAGTAAATGTGTTAAATTGTGTTTAAAATTGGTATTTTAATTTGCGAAACGAACAAATTAATGTCCCGTATTTTAAAAAGGTTTTGCATTAGCATAACATTGGTGTAATAACATATCCGAAACGACAAACTAGCATTCGAACAAAATGAGTTTTGATATTGAATTTTCTAACACTACGTTCTAGGTGGATTACCCGACACATGCCACCTTGTTTGCCATCACAAATGTACCAATCTGATAACCTTAAAATATATCATTCGTAAGATACAGTTCAGTATCATTGGTAAAAATATCAATGACTTGAAGTATTGAGATTACAGTTTCATTTGAAGAAATGCATAATCGAAACTCTTATATTGAAGCTATTAAAAAACACGATACACAATAGACTCATTTTAAATGTCTGACCTGTATCGAATCTGTGTCGCTTATTCAATAAAAATTGTATTAAAACTTTTGACATAATTGTATCAATCCGTTACAATACATCAGTTACTCAAAGTATCTTAGCAAGTTTGAGTGATGTTGGATTAGCATAAACTGTCTCAGAATATCAGAATCTGCTTGGCATCTCGACTTTGTTTGTACTTAATATTTTTGCTTTTTCTTAGTAAAATTTCTCGTATGTAGTATTATCGGAATTTTTTTCACCGAACTTAGATTGATTCTGGACGCAACTTTTATTCAACAATAATTTTCATTTTGAAATTTTTCCTTTGAAGTAACTTGTCTGAAATATTTATTTGCTGTTTTGCTAGGATTTTGAATTTGGTAATCTTTGAAGTAAGAATTGTGTACTTGTTTGTATTTTTTCGATTTCAGCTATTACGATATTGAAATAATATTCAAAGATGTTTGACTAGGTAAGCTCTCTGTCAGCAACTATCTATAAAATATTTGATAAAGCTACTTCAATTATGCTGCTAATGTACTGAGAAAGAAATTATTGTCACGATATTCCATATACTCTCATCAATAATTTTGAAGCTGGCTTTCTTGTCAATGATTCCTGTGGGTCAAAAAAGAAAGTAAATATAAAGTGATTTAATTTCATTACCACTCAAATCACATACATAAATTAATTATAACATGCGAAAAAAATACATTGCGAATACTTCAAATAATATGCTTGAAGCTTTTATTTAAAATAACTATCCCTATATTTCAAGTGTATGTGTGTGCGTGTGTGTGTGCGTGTATTTGGGCGTGTGTGTGTGTGTGAGTGCGCGCGCGTATCTGTTTCTGTGTCTGTCTGTGTGTAAAAATTTTCAGTATCACATAGAATCAAGGTATTTAAATAACAAAGTTACCATGGTAGACTCGGGGCTACCATGGCTGTGCACTAAAAACGTATATGGACATAAAGTAGTTACTAAAATAAATACAGATTAGTCCCTCCAGCGATGCATACATTCACATGTACTAACCAAATACACAAGGTGTACGCAAAGTCAAACACCACATATTCCATAATCGACTATAGGCTCCAGATCCAAGGAAGGTTCCGAGTGTGGTGAAGTATAAAAAATAACAGAGGAAGAAAAAGAAGGGAATCCTATTTCCCTTCGTTTCCTTCTATTTTAATCCTTTAAACGAGTTCATTAACTTGCTATCATGTATATATACTTTGAAATAGCATCCACTACTCACTGTCTCAGCTGTAACCAATGTTTTATTTATGTCAAGATTCCCTGGTGTTAAAATCTTATACTTAATTCACCTGAAGAAAACGGTTTTCTTTTTGTACGATGGAACAATTTTGTTCGTTAATGAACAACACGTCTGAAGCAGCTGTAGTGTGCCTTAATTCAACTGTGATATTCTTTATATGTGTATGTATATTTACATACATATACATTCACACATAGTTATTATATATATATATATAATAAATATTAGGGAAATATACTTTGCAAAATAGTGGTTTTGTCTCGAATTAATATTATATATATATATATATATATATGCGTGTGAGTGTGTGTATATGTGTGTGTGTGCACATATATGCATGTATACATATATACATATACATGTGAGTGTTTACAAACTGAAAAGACTTATAGCAAATAAAAGGCAAGTGGCTATTAGTTGACGTATCTGTAACATTTTATACATTATATGTACCTGTGTGTATGTTTGTGTACACGCATGCTGACATTGACACACATACGCAAACATAATCTTTTCAAACTTCTTTCCAAAATTCATATCCATCTGCAAATAGGTGCAAAACAGTTATATTCTGCCACTCTTTTAAAGAGATTATTTACCGAATTCTCGATTATATTTTTGTTAAGATTCAATGGATGTTTTGTTAAGCTTCATCGTGGATATCTTTTTCCATTAAAGATTGTTCTAGTTGAATAAGCTTGTTTTCATTATACACTGACTTAAGCAAACAAGCATTTGCATTATCAGCTTTCAACCAAGCAAGTGGTCAGGTTCTGAGATATTTTCATGTTTGAATAAAAATACGTCTAAAAATAAACAAAATTTCTAATTAAAGAACACCAATATGTTAACTCCCCGCTATATCATTGAATTTTTTTTTCTCAGAGAGGTATCTAAAGTGATATTTTTTCTGATCCGTTTGTACTGATTCATTTCCAAATGCATTTCGAGTGAAAGGAAAGACGAATATTGATTTTCCATCATAAATTTTATTTATTGCCTTCGATAGTTGCATAATATTTCACAAAGTAGAGCACTATGAGTAGAAATTGTGATCACAACATTTAACCAAGATAAGTTAGTATAACATGCTTGCTAAGACATATGTTATGACATTTCAATATTTAGTTCAGATTACCCTATATTAATACCTTCAGTTACTTAACAGTTCATATCACATCATTCCAACTCATCACTGTGTAATAGGGGAACATTTTACAAGAATAAGTATATTGTGATTTGCTGTGAACGTTTCCGAGAATAATACATTCATCAAGTAAACGAGTCATTCAAGAATATACTTATACAATCGAAAGTTATATCTACTATAATCTCATATTAAAAATATATATATTGCAGTAGTAATTTACTGACTTTTAAGAGAATAAATCATTGTCGAAAGAACAGTAACAAAAAAATTTAACATACAATAAATAAGTTGAGAATAAAAATCAATTGCAAAAATAAATCGAATTTATCTTTTATTTTCACTCAAAATGCATAGCAGTTCAACCCAAGCATATCTATCTCTATTTCATCTTTTATTAAAACTGCTATCGGATGGTAACGTAAGTGTCTTCACGCTAATTTGTCGGAACGATTCTTAGTCACAAAGTGAGTTCTTTAAACGGACAGAAGTTACACTTGATCTTCCGAATTACATTTTTTTTCTTCATTTTAATTGAATATCGAAACAAACAAATAGAACCGTTATTATTGGATAGCATGAAAGCAGACGATTCGTATCATTACTGTCTTATGAATTCAGGCATTCAGGCGAATATACAAGATGTATTATTGTAAGCATACATTTACCGGATTCTGCATTATATCTTATCGAAGTTTGCTAATATGAATGTTTTTCATAATTTTACTTGCTACTTGCTATAACTTTCATCTTGAAAGATGATTGATTTAGAAAGTCAATACATACATACGTGCGTACGTACATACATGCATACCTATATACATATATATTATATATTCTATATGTACATATATATATATATATATATATATATGTACATATATATATACGTACATAGACATACATATTTGTGTGTTTATGTATGTATGAGTAGTTATGTATTGCTAATGTTTATGTATTCGCTGAGAAGAAAAAAGAATTTGCATGTCTATACATACACACGGACGTACGCGCACACATAGACAGATAGATAGATAGATAGATAGATAGATAGATAGATAGATAGATAGATAGATAGATAGATAGATAGATAGATAGATAGATAGATAGATAGATAGATAGATAGATAGATAGATAGATAGATAGATATCTGAACGTCTTTTGTGCGTTAGGATATAAAATATTTGCTATATGTAGCATCATTTCTGCTCAGCAAGCAGGTTCTGTATTTGTTGTGATCCATTGTGCGTTTGTGGTTATTAATATGTGTGTGTGCATGTGTGTGCGTGTGTGTGTGTGTGCTGTGTAACTTGTTCTCAAAACATTAATAAGTAATTTGAGCTGATTTCACTCGAAGTGAAGGGAAGTCAATATCTGATTAACTTTATCTCCTGTTTTCCTCGATAAGCAACATTTTACTATACGTAATGACGTGACGGCTGCTTCTATTTCTATTCATCATTTATTTTCTTTTTATTTCCTATTTCCTCTTTTGCAATACATTTTTCATTCATCCTTGACTTATTCAGCGCTACTTCTTTCGAATACATTGATATGAGTTGCAATATTTTTATCTTCCTTTTTTAATTTCATATTACGCAGTGGATAAAATCATATAAAAATGATTTACAATAACGTACACGTCTACAGTAACATAAAGCTTCTAACCAGCACATTTAATTCAACAGACTAAACATGTATACATACGCATAGAAACTCACACACCTTTAAACATGTACATATATATATACATTACGGATTCGCCCGTGCGTTTACGTGTGTGCATGCAAGTGTATCTTATAAAGACGTCACTTTTATTCAACCACATCAGTTAAAATCTAAACGAATATTGACATATCCAAATGAAGAATAATTCATTGAATATCTGTTCTCGTGTAAAATAAAATCAATTAAAACGAAATTGTAGGAAGCGATTACTACTTCAGCAAAATTCAATTTGATAGATATATTTACCATTGATTTGTTTCATATAGAGGGAAATTAAATAATTTCGAACTTTAACATTATCAATGATTCAATTTACAGAAAAGAACAATGGAGTTGTTTTACATCATTAAAAATAGAATACTGTAATAGAATTCTACGAGAAGGGATCAAGGCAAATTAATTTGCTTGGTGTTTTCCTCAGAGTAAAACGTTCCTAAAAACTTTTGAAAATGACTTAAAGAAAGCATTGCTTGCATATTATTGGCTTCCGTTAGAATTTAAACTAAATGCCTAAATAGTTTTTATCACACATTAAGTGTTTCCAGGAAAGCCGGTATTTAATAAAAGAATGTAAGGCCTCAAAAGCATTTTATGCTATGTTTAGGGTTAAGAATGTTCGGATCAATTTCAAAGAAGTTATTTAAAATTAATGTGATTTTGTATTTAACAAATAATTACGCGCGCGCGCACACACATATTTGTGTGTGTATATATATATATATTATATATATATATATAAGTAGATGTTTATGTATGTATATGTATATTATATATATATATATATATATATATATATATATATATATGCATATATATATATATTATATATATCATATTTATATATATGTATATATGCATTTGTATAATATATATATAAACGTTTTCTTAGGACTTTCATTTCAGGTTTCAAAATATTCAGAGTGACGATTTCAAAAGAAGAGCAGGATTGGATTAGCAGCTGATGATCGGAAACGAGTAATTCTGAGTATCTGTGCACTGGGAATAGGAGATTTTCTATTATATATATATATATATATATATATATATATATATATATATATATATATATATGTGTGTGTGTGTGTGTGTGTGTGTGTGTGTGTGTGTTGAATAACATATTACTGTCGATTGTGTCTGAGAAAGATCTCTTCATTTATATATTCTAAAAGCATAATGCACGCTGGAGTGTGGCGATCATCAATGTAGCAATAAGTCAGGAAGTTGGGAGATGCGATTCGTTCAAGTTGAGAATGGCCAATGCCGTACAATTGTTTGTTATTTGCTTAAACTAAATTTGTGTTTCCATATATAGAAAATTAAACATCTCTCTGAAGAGGTGTTCTCTCGAACAAAACCCACCGTATGATGGTTTTGAAATGTGTATATATAGTTAATATGATAAACAGATTGCGCTTCAATTTAATGTTGTTTTAATTGTGTTCATCAACAACTGGAAATAATGTTCATAATTTTTTTCTAGTAGGATCTACCCCATAATGTTTTAATAGTATCCGGTAAACATATTGGCTGACCCGATCATTGCTTAGATTTATATTCGGTTGAAGGCATGGTGGAGTGCCCGGAAATTATATGGTCTATTATCTCGACTTGTTCATCACAGCTCAGCGATTTAGATCTGCTTCATCTTTTGAGTGTGTTGTCTTGTTAGTTCCATTTAAATAAGCTCTAGTTTTTAGTACGGAGAATGAATCCCTTTGTTTTTTTGCTTTTAACTATTAGCTTTGCAACCACTGATAGGTTTGTGGATGATCAACATACGCCTCTTTGGAGAGAAGTTGATAGTAGCCGTGCAGAGATTTGTTTTGCTATCTAATCTTTTAGAATTTTAAGGCCCTTCGACTTTGTTTTAATTCTGTGGATTCTAGCCTTTCAGGTCTTTCACTTTTCATTTTCCCTGATAATCCAACCTGCTTCTTTGTTATTTTTGTTTCATCTACATCAGATGTTCTTTCAAAATTCTTCAACTACATTCATAGTAGCTGGATCATATATTTCAATTGTTTGTTCCCCCCCGTTTCGTAACAGCATTTCTTTGGGTCTGTTTCGAAAATCTTGTTCTATTCTGTATGTTCTTAACCATTGTTTTTTGATTTGTATTCGTTTGTTCTGGGTCTCCTTGATAGTAAAAATATTTTGTTCATGCTATTTTGCACATTCTTTTAACTTTTCTCGATTTTCTACGTTTGGCATTTATTCCTTTCGAAGGTTCATCAGCAATCGACATTTCTCTTCATAGATATTTAATTTCGTTTTGTAATCTGACTTTCTACTTTCGTAATTTGTTGGCATGTTTGTTCTTTTTCTTTGTTTTAAATCTTTTTTCGTGGAGTATACAATATTACTGCTAGCAGTTAGATAAGCTGCACCTTCTCACAGTATTTCTTTCATTGCTAGATTAGATACTTTAATCTTGTATGCGTTTTTTATCGTTTTGAAACTTTGGCAACAGATCACTCTCCTTCATTTCAATGCTGTTTGGATATGTGAGGCATTTTGATTTAGTTTTTAATGGGTATTTTTAAAACTTCATCATTGATATCATTTTCCGTTAAAGATCGCAGTGCAATTAAACTAGTATTAAAAACAAGACACCCTTCTTCATAAGGAATAAACCAGCCTATAGCGATTATACACACAGTGGGTGATAATCTTCAGAAGACTACATAGTGTGAGATAATCTTCAGAAGATCACAAATCTGTTTACATTTTTTTTATTCTGCTCTACTTCAGGTATGTATCAAAGTTGAATGCCACGACTCCCTTACAAGTCTGAAGCATTTCAATTAAAGTAGCGTATTATTAGCTTCAGTGTAAATCTATCATTACCTTTATATATTCAAAGTTACCTGTAATTATGGTGGGAAACAAACGTGTATAAATTACCACGTTTACTCACTCTGTCTATTCTACTTTATAATAATGTTCGTATAAGAGGGATTTGGGGAATATTTTGCTTTTAATTCAGTTAACAAAGTTTTAATTTATACAAAGTTATAGCTCCATCCACATCATTACATTTGACTATTTAATAGAATTGTTATACTATATACTCGTTTCCTGCAACCTCCTGTGTCTCTGCAACATTTAGCATTCTACAGCCTTTACAAACTTTCAAATTCATGTAGGTTTCGGATGCAATCATCTGTATAAAATGACATAGTAAATGAAAATCCGAATATCTCCTTTTTTTACTCATGTATCAAAGGAATATACTTATTTTTCATGAAGTTCCTCGAGACAGTATCGTATCTTTACACTTCACTACAACACATTCCCAAATTTGATAGCTTCAGTGTTTCTAGTTGGACTCTGACATCAACTGACGGGAGCACTTACCTCATACATCTGTCTGCTGGGAATATTATTTTTCTTTCTTTTTTATAACATTCATTCTACTCGCACAAAATTATATTCCGAATATGACTTGCAGAATGTAACGAACCTGCCATCTCATATAATTCAATATTCTAACACATTTCTTTATCTTCTACTTTCTTTTCTTTCTTTTTCTTTTTTGTTATGTTTCTTATCTCTTTCTCTCGGTTTCTCTCATTTTCTTTTTCTATTGAAGCCGCCATTTTAAGTGAAATTTCTGCCCTTTCTTATAGAAAGTAGTTTGTGTATGAGAACGCAAGAAACTAAAGCTAAAATACCATCAAGACATTGAATATCACATGGTAACAGTATATTAAAAGAGCAAAGAAATGCTATAAAGCGAACAATATTAAACTATAATGTTTTTGATATTTAACCAACATTGCTGTAAAAGTACTTTTTGTCAACTCGTAAGACATCGTTTCAATTTTTTCTCAATCTGAATTTGTTATAGTGGAAGGTAAGCAGCGTGTAGTCGAGAATATATTTATTTAAATGCGACAAAGTCTAAGTTTCACAGCAGTAAGTACGAAGAAGAAAAAGTTTTTTTAGACAGAAGAATATTCGTCATACGGTTACTTTTCAATTCTCTCGGCGTTATTTAATATTACTAAGAGAACTGAAAAATTGCTTTTTTTTCTTTTTGTATCGCTACGGGAATTATTTTTAACCAAAAACAAAACAGTTAATGGAATCGCCAGAAAACTAAATGTAAATAAAATATTAGTATTGGATTGTTGATATTATCTTTGTGAAAATATAACACAAATGTAGTTAATGTTAAATAAAAGAATGAAATTAGCAAGACCACGACAACGTTTTGTATATATCATTACTGCTTAAACAACTGATTATATCGCATTGGAAATTTTCCAGCAAAAAATGTTAAACTAATTCAACAACAAACTAGGTACAAACATATCTAATAATGTCAATAAATGAATTTAATACACAATTAAAACTCCTTGCAAAGTAGGATCGTCTTAAATATAAAAAAAAAACTAAAAGGTGAAAATATAACAGAAAAATACCATAATTTTTAGACTTCTTAAACTTCAGAAGCCCTTAGATAATCAGACTTCTGATTAAGATTCTGTCGGTTTTGAATCCACTTAATTTTATTTAGGCTACAAATGCCCATACAGAAAACACATTAAATATGCAAATGTACCGTATATAAATATTAGCCTTGTAAAGATAACACTAAAAGATATATTGCAAACAATTATAGCGGTCAATAAAAGTATAGTTGTAGGAAAAATTTGGTTTTCGCATGACATTTACTTAGCGATTTTTCAAAAATAAGTGTGTTAATTGAATTCTTGATAAATCCCTTGTTACGCTCCGATGTGATTAAATATGTCATATAAAGAGCAATATCCCGAGACTTACGTCAAATCATGAACCATCCACATAGTTGCGTCCAATTATAATCGTTGAAGCAATACAGAGGAGCTTTCTTCTAAAATCATTCACCACGAAGTGCACAGATATACACGAACCCTATCAATATATTAACTCCATTTATACCACTGTGGACCTCACCAACTCTCTCTTATTTAATACACCCCAAATTCAATGCCTAGTTTTCTGTAACTACAGACCACCCTTGAAATTAAGCTCAATAATCTAAACAACACACTCTAACTCGCACACGAAGATCATAGAGTCAGCTATGACTATTTGATTCCTAACCGACATTTAGCTCCCCCCCCCATGTCTAGACATCACAATAAGTTTTGTTAACAGAGTAGAAGTAAACCAAAAGATTAGAACGGTAATTTTGAAAAGCAGCGTCAAACTAGAGACTGAAAGGTATTTGAGTGTGACACAAAATCAAATCCTCCTCGATACAACATACCAGAAGAAAAAATGAAGTAAAATGCAGTAAAAATTTCGAATATATGAAGATGAGGAGAGGCAATTATCCACGCTGTATCAGGTTGCTCTGGCATATCAAAAAATAAAACATCTACAGACATCACAGAAGTTTATTTAAATAGGGACATTTTATCACTTATGATTATTCTATATAGGCAAGCTTCGGTAGCAAGCTTGCCATTCAACGAAAGCTTTGGCTAAGCTGAGAAGCAGATAAAAGATGAGTAACCCAGTGACAATGTTTTCACATATTTCCTAGTTCGTGTAGGTGCTTTTTTTTATTTATTGAAATGTGAATTTATTGAACTACTTTGGTAATTTTCATGTGATTAAATATCTCATATAAAGAGCAATATCCGAGACTTACGTCAAATCATGAACCATCCACATAGTTGCGTCCAATTATAATCGTTGAAGCAATACAGAGGAGCTTTCTTCTAAAATCATTCACCACGAAGTGCACAGATATACACGAACCCTATCAATATATTAACTCCATTTATACCACTGTGGACCTCACCAACTCTCTCTTATTTAATACACCCCAAATTCAATGCCTAGTTTTCTGTAACTACAGACCACCCTTGAAATTAAGCTCAATAATCTAAACAACACACTCTAACTCGCACACGAAGATCATAGAGTCAGCTATGACTATTTGATTCCTAACCGACATTTAGCTCCCCCCCCCATGTCTAGACATCACAATAAGTTTTGTTAACAGAGTAGAAGTAAACCAAAAGATTAGAACGGTAATTTTGAAAAGCAGCGTCAAACTAGAGACTGAAAGGTATTTGAGTGTGACACAAAATCAAATCCTCCTCGATACAACATACCAGAAGAAAAAATGAAGTAAAATGCAGTAAAAATTTCGAATATATGAAGATGAGGAGAGGCAATTATCCACGCTGTATCAGGTTGCTCTGGCATATCAAAAAATAAAACATCTACAGACATCACAGAAGTTTATTTAAATAGGGACATTTTATCACTTATGATTATTCTATATAGGCAAGCTTCGGTAGCAAGCTTGCCATTCAACGAAAGCTTTGGCTAAGCTGAGAAGCAGATAAAAGATGAGTAACCCAGTGACAATGTTTTCACATATTTCCTAGTTCGTGTAGGTGCTTTTTTTTATTTATTGAAATGTGAATTTATTGAACTACTTTGGTAATTTTCATGTGATTAAATATCTCATATAAAGAGCAATATCCCGAGACTTACGTGAAATCGTGCACCATCCACATAGTCGCAGCTCCATATTGACAGAAATTGTTCCGCCAGATCGAGGGTAATCTGCGAGAGAGAAGTTTCCAGTACGAAACAGGTAAAACTATCGTTGGCATATCTAGATACTGAAAACTTCATTTCTGTAGGCATACCAAAATTTCGTTCTGTACCGTTGCTGAAAACCCATCCCCACTCTTAGAATTCATAAAACACGAAGTGCCTGACACGGATCTGATCTAAACTCATTTTAAAAGGCAAAAATCGATTCAAATTTAAACAGTAATGTATGAAGTAGTCTGCGAAGAAAGGAAATAAAATTAATGGGTATTTTACAGTAAGTATTGAAAAAGTGGTTGTGTCAAAAATGCTATAAGGGTATCTAAGAGATACCACCATGCTAGAAATAGCAGCCAAATCTTGACTCTAAAACCACATTAACTGTTCATTCACCACCAGGAGGGAAGACAAAACGACGAAACAAACTAGCAAAAAATTATTGGATAATTCTAGATCCCTTATATGAGGAGTTTTAGGCGGGCAATTTAAACCGGCCGTGTGCATACGTGCATATATATGCATGTATACGTTCGTATATGTGAGTATTCGTATGTTGTATATCTCTTATTATAAAAGGCAGATTTTATCTGCCTCCCTTTGGGAGTTATACAAATCTACAATATAGGATTTCTTCAATTACAATTTACCTTGCATTTTTAAGAGTACAATGCATAGCGTCATGCCAGGTCCAGTTTTTAAAATTTAAACTCCAATTAAGCAAAATTTACAGAAAACTCACATTCTGGTGTGTGTGTCAAATGCTTTTCTTAGTCTGGTTTACAGCACACGCAAACGCACACACACAGTGGGCAACGAATAAAATGAAAGTAATTGACTTACTGTAGTGAGTGATTCTTTCACTCTGCCTCCCACTTCCTCTTTCAACACATAGACACGCAAATATATAAATAAAATTGTAAGCTAACGTGCGTGTGTGAGAGTGGGTGTGTGTGGGTGTGCGCGTGTGTGTGTGTGTGAGGGTGCGTGTGTGTGTGTGTGAGGGTGCGTGTGTGTGTGTGTGTGCGTGCGTGTGCGTGAGTGTGTGACAGGAAAGTTTTTTACGACGAATATAACACCTATATCCAAGTAGCAGAAAGATAAGACAGTAAGGTGTGATTTGAGGGAGATTTGGCTGCTATTTCTACCAGGTCTAGCTGCCATGTAGGGGTCTCCCTCATAGGCTCATACATACATATATACATAGATAAGACAGTAAGGTGTAATTTGGGGGAAATTTGGCTGCTATTTCTACCAGGTCTAGCTGCCATGTAGGGGTCTCCCTCATAGGCTCATACATACATATATACATAGATAAGACAGTAAGGTGTGATTTGGGGAAAATTTGGCTGCTATTTCTACCAGGTCTAGCTGCCATGTAGGGGTCTCCCTCATAGGCTCATACATACATATATACATAGATAAGACAGTAAGGTGTGATTTGGGAAAAATTTGGCTGCTATTTCTACCAGGTCTAGCTACCATGTAGGGGTCCCCCTCATTGGCTCATATATATATACATACATAAGACAGTAAGGTGTGATTTGAGGGAGATTTGGCTGCTGTTTCTACCAGGTCTGTTAGGCCTTCTCATGTAAACTCAAGCTTTCTCATGCCTTGAACATAAGACCAAAGCAGAGAATGTATTCTTTTATTCCTCTGCTTTTTCCAGCCATTGGTCTGTGGCCATGCTGGGGCAATGCCTTGAAGAATTGTAGTTTAATGAATCAACTCCAGTTTTATTTTTGTAAGCATTGTACTTATTCTATCTGTTTCCTTTGTCAAACCACTAGGTGACAGGGATGTAAACAAACCAACATTCGTTGTCAAGCAGTGGTGGAGGACAATCACAAGCACAGACACGCACACACACACACACATACATGCATACACATACACACATACATACATACATACATATATATATATGTGTGTATATATATATTGCAGCGTGGAAGGTGTTTGTAAGCCATTTAAGAAACACACAAAAACCGTTACATTCACTTCAACATTTAAATTTAATTTGCCAAAATATTTTCGTCGCTTTGAGACCGCGACCTGTTCACTGACAAAAATATCGTGCTAACAGGTCGCGGTCTCAAAGCGACGAAGATATTTTGACAAATTAAATTTAAATGTTGAAGTGAATCTAACGGTTTTTGTGTGTTTCTTAAATGGCTTATAAACACCTTCAACGCTGCAACTGTTTTCGTTCCAGCACACGATCTCAGATCAAGTCACTTGCTATGCAAGTACATCTCTGTAACTATATATATATTTATATATATATATATATGTATATTGGTAAAAACAGTAAGATAACAAAAGAAAGAAAGAGACCTCAATATTATGTAAATAGAGGAAATCTTTATATATAAAAGTGAGGTTGTGTGTCTGTCTCCTACGATTTAGATTCCTAACTACTCCCACATTTTGCGGTGCAGTTTAACCAAAACCGGGTATCTTATAGTCGTGATTCATATCGAGACCGTCTGGGTATTAGCGCGCGTCTACGATGAGTCTACGATTTAAAAAAAAATTACCATCAATTTTTCCCATTTTGAATCCATTTTTGACATATATAAGGGAAGTAACTCTCTAAAATTTATTATTAAATCTCAGAACGTAAAAAGCTACAGTAACACCCCTCCCCTTTGTGGTTAGCCATATTGAGATGGCTATTATACTTTACATCTCTAAAAATGCTTATATAATTATTTCCCTTACAAACCCGAGCAACGCCGGGCGATACTGCTAGTATATATATATATATATATTTGGTTGATAAGCAAGCTACTTACCACACAGCCACTCCTGCGCCTAATATTAACTTTCAATTTCTCACTTCATGTAAAGACTAAGAAATTTGACAGATGCTAAATTATAACTATTTCTCGATATTACACATGGTACCAGAAATGTACTTACCTGTCATATAACTATCTAGTAGTAGGAGGAGGATGAATAGTGATAAATTACTGGAGAATCCCAGATCCCTTGCACGAGGAGTTTTAGGCGGGCAATTTAAACCGGTCGTGTGCATACGTGCATATATATGTATGTATACGTTCGTATATGTAAGTATTCGTATGTTGTATACACACACACACACACACACACACACACACACACACACACACACACACACACACACACATATATATATATATTATATATATATATATATATATATATTGTATTTATGTTGTGTCTGCATGTATTCCGCTGGTGAAGGCAAAGCATTTCTTATGCAGAGTCAGATATCCGTGACCTGGAATTATCCAGTAATTTTCTTCCTAGTTTATTTTGTCTGTTTGTCTTCTTTTCTAGTGCTGTATGAACATTTAATGTGGTTTTAGAGTCAAGTTAATTCTAGCATGGTGGTATCTCTTAGATACCCTTAATTATAATTTTAATAACAATTATTACTTATTCCCATGCTGGCCACCTGATAAGATAGGTAATTTAAATAACGATCTTAGCCTTATTTATATTAATTTATGTGTGTGAGTGCATGTGTGTGTGTATGCGTGTGTGCGTGTGTGTGTGTATGTGTGTATATATATATGTATGCATGTATATAAGTAGAGAGAGACAGAGAGACAGAGAGAGACAGAAAGAAAGTGGCTCAGTCTGTGTGAACTTTCACAATGAAATTTTATTTTCAGATTTTACTTTTTATTGTCTTTATATTTCACATTATTTAAAAATACAAAATATTTCTCTTTTGAATTATTTTACTTGTTTCAGTCATTTGACTGCGGCCATCCTGGAGCACCGCCTTTAGTCGAGCAAATCGACCCCAGGATTTATTCTTTGTAAGCCTTGTACTTGTTCTACGTAAATACACCAGCATCGGTTGTCAAGTGATGTTGGGGAGACAAACACTGACACGCAAACATATACACACACAAACATATATATATATATATAATATATATATATATTTGTATTTATGTTGTGTCTGCATGTATTCCGCTGGTGAAGGCAAAGCATTTCTTATGCAGAGTCAGATATCCGTGACCTGGAATTATCCAGTAATTTTCTTCCTAGTTTATTTTGTCTGTTTGTCTTCTTTTCTAGTGCTGTATGAACATTTAATGTGGTTTTAGAGTCAAGTTAATTCTAGCATGGTGGTATCTCTTAGATACCCTTAATTATAATTTTAATAACAATTATTACTTATTCCCATGCTGGCCACCTGATAAGATAGGTAATTTAAATAACGATCTTAGCCTTATTTATATTAATTTATGTGTGTGAGTGCATGTGTGTGTGTATGCGTGTGTGCGTGTGTGTGTGTATGTGTGTATATATATATGTATGCATGTATATAAGTAGAGAGAGACAGAGAGACAGAGAGAGACAGAAAGAAAGTGGCTCAGTCTGTGTGAACTTTCACAATGAAATTTTATTTTCAGATTTTACTTTTTATTGTCTTTATATTTCACATTATTTAAAAATACAAAATATTTCTCTTTTGAATTATTTTACTTGTTTCAGTCATTTGACTGCGGCCATCCTGGAGCACCGCCTTTAGTCGAGCAAATCGACCCCAGGATTTATTCTTTGTAAGCCTTGTACTTGTTCTACGTAAATACACCAGCATCGGTTGTCAAGTGATGTTGGGGAGACAAACACTGACACGCAAACATATACACACACAAACATATATATATATATATATATATATATATATATATATATATGTACATATATACGACGGTCTTCTTTCAGTTTCCGTCTACCAAATCCACTCAACGCTTTGGTCGGTCCGAGGCTATAGTATCTTATCATCTTTGCTTTCTTTACAACGAGGCGCTATTTCAGTTACTTCATTACCACTTTCAGACCCTTTTTTTCAATATCATACTTCCTGTTCAGTGCCCTGTATTTTTGTTCGCTTTTAAGCTCTCCCTTCTCTTTTCGGTCTAACACAGAAATGTCCTTCGAATATATATCTAACCCCACTTGTATTCTTCTTTTCCACCATGGAAATTTTCTTCGTCACTCCCATTATATTTCTTTTTCTTCACCTTGAGCGAAACACCCGAGTTTCTAGAAGTGAATTATCCAAACCCCCAAAATTCCTCTCAACACATGGCTATGATGCAGTTTTTGTAATTGTGCAGTTAGTATATATTGGCAGGTGCTTACCTCCTTAATCTACAAAAATGTGAAACCGTATGGCATATTACTAGTCAATGTACGCCGCTAGCCCAGAAAGCATATAAGAGACGTCACAATATAGCAATGATTGTCCATTGGACATTTTGCAACAAGTATGGACTTCGCAGGGCGAAAAAAGTGGTACAAACATAAACCTGAGGGCATCATCGAAAATGATAATGCAAAGATCCTATGGGATTTTATGATTCAGTGCGACTATGAGATAGAGAATAGGGAACCAGACACAGTGTTAATTGAGAAAGAAAGCAAACGATGCTGGATCATAGATATAGCATGCCCAGCTGACAACAAGGTATGCGATAAGGAAGAAAGAAAAGTCGATAGATATAACCGGTTAGCTTGGGAAGTTAAGCAGTTGTGGTCGATGAAAAAGGTGGTAGCAGTACCAATATTTGTCGGAGTCCTAGGAACAGTGAGTAAAAATCTTGAGAAGTACATGGAACAAATAGGGCTGCAAGAAGAGAGAAGTGATGAAAATGAACACAAAAACAAGAGAAATGTTGACAGTACACGGAGCCTTCCACACTAAGAGTGAGACCGAAAGGAGGGTGGGATGAAAGAAAGCTTTAGGCGAGAATACATCAGAAGAAACAATTATGGAGAGTAGACTCAACGGAATAAACAAGATCAGGGCAATAAATATATGAGTTGGCTCTTCAATGCAATAAAACGCAGATGCTTTTAGGCGAACAAAGAACGAGCTTGAGTAAATTATAGAGAAATCAGGAAAGTGATAGCAATGAACAAGAAACTACACCCTAAAAGCGATATCGATATACTGTATCTGCCTAGATACAAAGAAGGAAGAGGTCTCATTGGATGCGAGCTCTGTATTGTCAATGAAGAAAACAGTCTGGGGTAGTACGCGAAACAGCAGATTGAACCTTTGTTACTGTTAGAAATATCAACACGATACCTAGTGAAATGTGACACACCCAAAATGATGGAGGACAAAGATTAAACAACCGGAAAATCTAAACGATGACTGGACAATACCTCGTAGAAATGGAAGTGATTGACAAGATCAACATCTGGAGATGGCTAAAAAAATTATCTGAAAGAATGTACTGAGGTATTGATATGCAGCGCCACAAAACAAGTCCTGAGAACTAAATACACCAAATTCCAAATAGATAAAAGTAGTAGATCGTCCGTTGGTAGGACGTGTGGCAGCATAAATAAAGCAATCTCTCATATTGTAGGTGAGAAAAGAATACAAAAGGCAGCATGATAGTGTAGTTAAGTCTGCACGGTGGCGGGGTTTATGTGAGAAGTACAGTTTTTGAAAGGACACAGAAATGGTACGAGCATAAACCAGAAGGTATCATCGAGATACGATTAGTTTGCATTCGAACAATATGCCCTGCCCATCTGCACTGAATTATCAACAGCATGCTTTCGATACTGGAGCTATCATATTTCTATAAAATTTTAACATTTGTTATCTTTATTTTGTCATTATATGTCAAGAGATATTCTGCAGATTGAACAGCTCACAAAACTCCGAGTGTTACTCGGTTCCCAAAATAGTTCGCACAAACGTATTTGTTAAACCATATACATAGAGGTACATAGTTAACCTTTTGTTATTAAGATCCAATATTCCTCTGAAAATAAGTGTCTTCATCAAAAAATGTTCAGAATATAGAGAACATTGATCCTAAGTTTTTGTAGGGTAAATACATACTTCTATATACACGTGTGTGTCTGTCTATTTGTGTACAAATATATATATATATATATATATATATATATATATATTATATATATATATATACATATATATATATATATATATATATATGTGTGCATGTATGTATGTATGAATGTATGTATGAATGTATGTATATATGTATGTATGTATGTCGTTATTCAGTTTTATTTCAAGATTTATTGCCAATAGAGAAAGAGCCAGTTTCTAACCTAAATCCAAAGCTCCTTCATTGGAAGTTCAACATCAACAGGATATTTCTGCATGTATGTATACGTGCAGATTTGTATGTTTTCCTTTATGTATGCATTCTCATGCATATAGTTGCATGTCTTGATATGCTCATATATACTTAAATGATACACTCTTGGGAAGTTTTAAAGATACTTACAATTCCAGTGATGGATTGGATCTGTAGTCTTCAAATCAGTCTTCTCCTTTTTGGCTTTGGGGAAGCTTAATAGTGTGTTACATATTCCAGTGCCCCAGTAATTACGGGTATAAACCTGAACTTGTAATCTGGATAAAGTAACTGTAGTTCCCTCAATAGTTCAGCGTAGGTAGTTTCTGCCTCGCTGGTCTTTAGCTTTATGTTAACATCCGCTGGACAGGTGATTTCCACAACTATACACTGTTTTCCTCTCTGTCCCAAATTACTATGTGTGTGTGCATGTATGCATGCATTATGTATGTATGTATGTACGTGTGTATCTCTCTTCTTCTCTCTTTACTCTCTCTCTCTCTTGCCCTCTTCTATTTCTAGCCTTCTTTCTCTTTTTTTCTCTTCATCCCCACACTTTTTTCTCTCTGTCGCTCTCTTTCTCCCTCTCTCTTACCATCTTTCTCCTCTGCTTGCGGCTGACACGTGACCCGTGGCCAGCCTTTCTTTCTCTTCCTTTCTTTACACCGGTCGCGTAGCTGACAAGTCCTAAATTCTCTGTGTCCCACTGGTGCATGTTTAGCGTTACCCAAAATGTGTGTTCTTTTGGCCCTAGGACTGTCTTTGCCCTTCGTCCATCGTCTTAAATTACATTTATTCAATTTCGCATGTCCACTTCTGCATCGTTTGTTATCCATGTATTGTTTACTCTCGGCTTTATATTCTCCTCAGGAACCGCCAGCACGGGAAGCATGGTGTAAAACTGAGTAATACCATCTGGCTGATAACTGATGAAGAATTAGGAACCTTCTTTGTCTGTCTTCCGTCATTTTGTGCACTCCATATACATTATACGTTTTTTACTTGTCGTTTGTGTATTCATTATACATTTTTCGTTTACGTATGTATGTATGTATGTATGTATGTATGTATGTATGTATGTATGTAGTATGTATGTATGTATGTGAAGAAATTCATATACAAACATCTGTGTGTTTGTTCAACCAATAATTTAACGATGACTGCATTGTATAATCAATAGCAAGTTCGAAGTAGAACGTTTCTTTATTATTTCTGATTATAGTTTTACAAATTATCATATCTCAGTCAGTTAATGCAGATGAAACGAAATGATTATTGGGCTATCTTACAATAAGTGTACCATTTGAGTAAATTGTCACATTTACAATTATTAAATGTAAAATAGGTACTAAAGAACGTGAATAAATTTTCAGTGTTATACAAGCTGGTACATATAAAATATGCTGATTGACGTATTTTCCTCGTATGTACACCTACGAAAAAGATCTCGATCCAGCTACTGGATTTTCTGCGATATTGTTGATGATACAGAGCATTGTAAATTCATAACTTCGGTAATTGATACTTGGATATTCAAATTCAACTTACTAAATTTTCTCTCTGATGGTGTTGTGCTTTCGCATCGGGAAGCTTACTTGATTGCTTGAAATAATGTTACCTATCTTAAAGTGACATATCTTTTTGAGCACTTATCGAGCTCGAGAATTCGCGATGAATAATGATCGTTATTTAATAGGAAATTCTAGTTGCCAATTCCCCTCAAATTCTTCATGTAGTACAAATAGCATGTGATTTTTAATATAAGCATACATTATTAATAGCAATATCAAATCACTTTAACGACTAGTGTGGCATGCCAGTTGTTTGTTACAACCGGGTGAAGACAAAATTCTTATCAATTAATAGTAAGGAAAGAGTTAAGTAATTGATATAAACATATAGTATATATGATATTTATGAAGTTTTACTCATTGCAGAAATATTTTCCAGTAACATGTCTCTTGCCTGAGCGTAATTATGTAAACTTCTAAATAAATGTGTGTGTATGTGTTTGCGTTTGTGTGTGTGTGTGTTAGTGTGTGTGTGTGTGTTGTGTGTGTGTGTGTGTGTGTGTGTGTGTGTGTGTTTGCCGGTTTGTATGTGTGAGCATGTGCTGTACGTATATGTATATTTATGTGACTGGAATTACCAATCATACGCACAGACAAAAATCGAATTTCTTCAAAATAAACTTTAAAGCAATTTAACAGCAACAGGCAACTCAACTGAATTACACTTTCTGTGTAATTTACTGAATGTTTTGAAATAGATAATCTAATATATTCTTAATATGATTATTATTTCGTTTAGGACTAAAATTCGGTCAAAATGGATAAATGGATAAGTATTAGGTGACGATAAATAGGTCAGGGAAAATACAGCAAAATATAGCTTCTATATGTCGTTAAATAATGCTTGTGAGACAGTGGATGAGATTGTTGATGCAGTGTCTACTAGAAATTGTTTCTTGGACAATGTAAAAAGAAAGATAGCAGGCTTCAAAAACAAGACGAATATTTGCACTCACATGCTGAAGTTTTAAGATTTTGTTGAAATATTCTAGATCTCAAAAATAAATATCGCGTTTTACCAGAGAGTAAACATTACTTGGCTCCAGTTTATAGTTTCTTGATTGTGTGAGCATACATTCTTAGCCTTTAAATAATATAAAGATAACAACAAAAGCAAAGCCTGACACGTCTTAACATGGAGAATGATGTGAGTATGTTTTACGAGCAAATAATGCCGAATTTTGACAAACAATTCAGGGACAGATTCTCACTAACAGTATCAGTTCTACACTTTTTTCTGTCTTATTACTCTTTAAATTTGTCATACACAACAATTATAATGTAGTAAATTTTATTTTGCTGCAATAAATATCAGTAACTCACTGTCATGAATGCCAAGTAATTTATTTATTTATTTTTGTTTTTAAAGGTTATTACTTTGCTTACGATTGCATTAGCAAGGAATACTATAGAAATTTGGAGAAAATAGTGTGAAGTAGAAACGAGGTGCCACATTATGTTCGATTAGGTCTGATACAGAATAAAATAGTTTGATAGACTCTATATGATGGCCAACGAATTTTAAAACCTACACTTCAGTAACCTTTAAATATGAACATTACAAAATATCAGGTGATTGTAAATACGAGGCTCAAACACACGAAAAAATTGTAGATTTATCCTAACATTACGGTTTATAGGTGACAAACATGAAAAGAAAGACAAGTATGTAAGTACCTAGTAAAAGCGAAAGTTAAACTCCACAACATTCTACAGCTTAACCATTTGCCGAATTTCTTCTCAATATATAGAAATGCCACCACAAAGCTACAAATTCAAAGTAATTTTAAACGATGTCGTTCATAGTATAGTTTTGCAATGGAACTCTCACTCCTATTGAGACATAGGAACGAATCAATAAGTGAGCATTTAAGCGGTGATCCAAATGTCTAGAAAAATAAGCTAATTCTCCTTCAAATCAAATTCTGCTATACTAAAACGAAACAAATCACATTGAATAATGTAGTCTTAAATATACAATTACTGAAAATAAGAACCAGTCTAACCCTAAGAGTATATTTTTTATAGCTTTAAACTAATAAAAGCAGTATAATCTAAAAGTGGTTTTAATTAATATTACAGTCACACTGATATTTTACAACTAAACTATAAATTTCATATTTTACAAAGTTAATCGGATAAGATCTAAACTTATATCAGAAATATTCGACGGTATTTGAATATTATTTAAATGGTATTTATTTATTTACCTTTACACGGTTTTAATCCTGTAGATTTCATGATTTGTTGTAGTAGCATGACCTCCTGAACTCAGTATTCCTTGTCAACGGTATGTCACGATGATTACTGAACCCAGCCTTAAGAGAAATCTTTTCTTAGTGCAACTCTAGAGCAGTTACATTATTTACATTATTTACATTAGACGGATATTTGTTCTCATCTTGTTTCTTGTTAACACAACGTTTCGGCTGATATACCCTCCAGCCTTCATCAGGTGTCTTGGAGAAATTTCGAAGCTGGGTTCTCATTCCTAAGGTACTTTTCGATGTTATTATCATTATTGTTGTTGTTGTTGTTCAGATCACTGCTTGGAATCGAACTCGGAATCTTGGGACTAGTAGCCTGCGCTCCTAACCACTATGCCATATGACCGTGTGAATTTTATGGAGTGAATTTTAGGGCTTATAAATCTAATATAAATCTCTCGGCCGTGAGAGTATCCATTACAACCGTTGGAAAATGCATCAACTAAATAACGAAATCAAGGAGAGGCTATCCTATCTTCATTACTTAGGAAAATAACCAGAGATGATGATAGAAAGAGAATCCAACAAGATCTGGAAAAGTCGTACATGAAAGAATTTGAAATAGTCAAGACACGCCAGATTAAGAAGTTTATGAAACTCAAAGGTCAGAGAATGAAGACTGAAATCCGTCACCCACCTGTGAAAGCAGCAATTAATGTAAGTAGCCGACACCTAGAAAGCTCTGAAGAAGCAGTACTGAACTTTGCCACAACCATGAAGCGTATTCCATACTTGGACAAAATAGCCCCTTTTGAAGAGACAGCCGTAAAGATACCAAAAGCTCAGGGAGATGAACTAAGGTGGAAAGTGAGACAGGTACTAGAAAAAGCGAAACTTCCCAAACCAAACATCACTAAAGAAGAAAATTTCGCTATCAAAAGACTACAGAGTGACAATTCCATCATAATACTTCCAGCAGACAAGGGAAATGCTACAGCGGTGATGAATAAGTCTGACTACTATGAAAAGTTGGCAAGTCTTATAAGTGATGATAGCCACAGCAAAGTAAAGAAGGACCCAACTCTGAAGACAGAGAGGAAGTTGTCACAGATCTTGATCAAGAACAAAAATCACTTTACACCAATGAAATACAGACAACTGACTCAAGACCACAGTAAACTACCACAGATGTACGGTCTCCCAAATATTCACAAGGATGCTATTCCATTAAGACCTATAGTGAGCTGTAGAGGTTCAGCATGTCATCCACTGAGCAACTTCCTTGTGGATATAATCAGTCAATTAGGGGTAAAGTCAACATCGTACGTGAAGAATTCCACCCATTTCACAGAATTGATCAAGGGTACCTCCATTGAATCCAACCAGATGGTGAGTCTCGATGTAATAAGTCTCTTCACCAAAGTCCCAACTTCTGAAGCACTATCGGTGATACAAGAAAAACTAGTGACAGACACCCATCTAACGGAACGCACTAGTATACCAATAAGAAAATTGATGGAAATGTTGACCTTCTGCGTAGAAACTACCTACTTCAGTATGGATACTGATATATATCGACAAGAAGAGGGTTTAGTTATGAGTTCGCCATTATCACCAGTAATATCCAATATATACATGGAATACTTTGAGAATTTGGCTTTAGGTTCAATACCACTAAAACCAACACTATGGCTACTATATGTTGATGACACCTTAATACTCTGTCCCCACCAGGAAGATGTCCAAGTGCTGTTAGATCATGTGAACTCAATAAAGCCAACCATACAGTTCACAATGGAAAAGGAATAAGACAGTCAGCTGATATGCCTGGACGTATTAATAACACGCACCAAGTATGGATTCAGGATATCCGTATTCCGCAAGCCGACCTTCACTTCAACTTCAATTCCCACCATCCATACAGTGTAAAGAGAGGGATTGCTCAGTGCCTAAAACATCATGCAAAGAATATTAGTAGCGATCGTGATACACACCACGAAGAAATGATCAAGCTCAATGTGGTGGTGGTGGTGGTGGTGGTGGTGGTGGTGGTGGTGGTGGCGGCGGTTCCGGCGATAGCGGCGGTAACGGCGGCGTTAGCCGTGGGTTGACTGTGATAATCTTATCTGAGCTATTAATGATGGCGGTAGTTTTATCGTCGTCTTATGGTAGTGCTATCGTCAAAGTGGCATTGGTGCAATGTTACTTCTAGTGATCAGCTCCATCAAACTTATTCACACCCATGTCGTTAAGTATGTCTCCTCATACCTTGGTGACAAACCTAAATTTATGTAACTTGCTTGCCAATCAGCATCTCAAAACATTCTTTTGCTAAAACTAAAATCATGTAACATTTGTAAAAGGACTCTTTAAAGAATGTGTCATTTTGATCTATAAAATGGAAATCATTCCGTCAATCCTTCTTTCAGGCAAATATAACAGAATATTTCTTCCGAATATTCATATTTGATCGACATTTTTAGTTTTGATGCTTATTTTAAGTCTTATCTAATGTAATCACGTGATGTCATTTTTAGCAGAATTTGAATTCAGAAATCTGCTTTGCTTATCCAGAACACGCCATTATTTGAAATGCAATTAATCTGTCACACAACTACCGTGCTATGTTGCTCATACAATATGTAAGAATCCAAATATTCTTGTACATTTCAAATAAAGTCGACAGAGTAATAGAATAATGTTGATTAGAATATCAAATAAGAAGCACTCTTTTCTCCGGAAACATTGTTAACTGTTAAATCTATATATCTGATGAATATAAGAAATACCAATCATAATACAACTGTCACATACATTACAATTGTAAGAAATTTAAAACCTTCATATTATTTCTGCTAAAACTAATTCAGTTAGTACCAATAACACCACACTTACCACCATAATTATAGCATTGATATCCTTACTATCACCATAACCATTATCATTATGAATAAGACTTATATTACTATCACTAATGAACATACTTTTGTAACTACAGCAACTATGGCCTCAAACTGTATAGTCTGCTGCGAATAATTATATGTTTTCTTCGAAGTTAACCATTTACTTCGTATTCTATGAAGCCGAATCAACTACTTAAAGCCGTCCACCTGCTCATGATAGTAGCTATAAATTCTATATAGATAACTTTATTTAGTATGTTTAGAAAGAAAATATATCATCATAAATTCTTGAATATCATATCAGCCAAGACCCAAGCTACTAGTGGTTCAGTTAAATTTTACATCCTAAATTTGAATAAATAACAAGCCATTATTTAAAGAGGAAGAGTGTGTAAAATAAAAATTAACTACCTTGTCGTGTTGGCTATTGCCGTAGTATAATTCTGACTGAGCAGAGCTAGTCAGAGCTATCTTTAGTTATCAAACAGCACGTAACTGCCAATAACGTGTTGTGAGTTAGTAACTAGTTTAAAGCATTAGTGTGCTATGCCTTGTGCTTTCTTTACCCCATTATATACAGCTAGTGTTTTTGAGAAGTGCGTCAATGTCTCACTACTTTTAAAATTTAGCATTCCGTCAAGGAAATCTGTTGTAATATCTTCAAAGACATGAAATGTTCACACTTTACAACCCGGTATCTGAAACACTTTTAAATTCTATCCGATAAAATGAATTTTGTGATCATCTTCAAACAATATGCATTTCTCCCAAATTCACTGGCGATATGGAGAATTAGACAGAGCCAGATCAGAATTGTTTACACACTCGGTTTCCATTTTTCGTAACGATTATCATTACTATGAATTCTTTTAATTTCAGCTCGTGTGTATAAGATATGTGAACATTTTTCTTAGAGCTGAAGCCAGTAAGGCAATAAGGACCCTTTAATCAACACTGTCATTAATATTACAACATAGGTCCTACACATATGTGTGCTAGATAGGCTGTTGTATATTAATTCCCTTAGAGAATGTGCTGTGCTGATTACTTGGTGACATTTTCAGCTGCAATCTGCAGCTTATAGTTAAAATCTTACGGGTCATAATAAACGATTAAGTTGATACAGGAAATTTCTTGTTTGA
>NC_042999.1:120886291-120938791 GCF_006345805.1 Octopus sinensis
TCAATGGTAATGGATGGGTGGAAGAAAGAACACATTTTTATAGTTATATTGGTGTTTCCAGAGTGTTGGAGTTTCTTTGTGTGTTACACAGTGATGACAAATTTAGATGGGTGTTGTATTTACAGTTTAGGGTGTGGGTTTGTAAGGTTTTAAGTATTTGTAAACTAAATTCTTTTGCGATTTGGGATGTGTGTCTGGTAGGATCCTTGGTTTAGGCAGTAAAGTTGTTGGACTTCTAGTGAGACGAGTGGAGTTGCAACATCTAAGTTTATTTTGCAGTTTGATGGGGCAATAATTAGAATGCTGTAACTTGAGACACTTTTTGCACAATGATTGGATTTTTTTGCTTTTGTGCTCATTCTACTTGGAGGAAAAGCCAATAATTGTAGCCCCTGTGTTAGGTGGAGTGCACATATTCTGCTTCGTCAATTATGTTTATTAGTTTTAGTAACAAAGTCCAGGCTTGTGAGTGGATTAGTCACACCCACTACAGATTTGGATTGTGACGTCGCATTACATTTGTTCCTTTCTTTGAATGAAGCTATATGTCATGTGAATCTCTGCTTAAAGGTTGAATTCCAACACAGGTTTTTATTTCATATCAGGATTGTCGACTCACCTTACCGATTCCTTCCTAGGGTATTAATTGTTCAAAGGATAGTGCTAAGTGGAAATACAGCTGCAAGGAATTGACGGGTGCTCGGTATGTTGTAGGTGAAAATTTTAAAAATATATTAGAGGGGCAGCTATAAACTTCTTTCACAGTATTTCTGGTGAACTATATGATATCTATGTATTTCTGTGAAGTGAGATCCGAGGGAGATAAGAATATGCCTATCTATGTATGAAGCTAAGTTGGTACAATATAGAGAGCGTTGAATCACAGGATCATCCTACTCATAGTCTCTTAAATTTGCTGAGGTGCTTTCTTTGTTGATAAAATTATCGATGACATTGGATCTCCACTGAGTTTTGCTGCGATATGGGACGGCTTAACTGACGGTACTTTCATCTGAGGATAACCTAGTAATGGGTCTACTTATATTTTTCATGATCTTCATATACATACCTACATATATATATATATATATATATATTATATATATATATATATATATATATATATATATATATATATATATGTATATATTTACGTCAGAGTACATCTACAATTAAAGGCAGGAATTAGCGGTAAGAACGTTAGCACGCAGGGCAAAATTCTTACCGTCATTTCATCCGTCTTTACATTCTGAGTTCCAAATCTGTGGAGATCAACTTTGCCTGTGATCATTTCAGTGCCGGTTTGAGCAGTGGTTCAATCTAATCGACTGGCCCTATCCTCTAAGATAACTTTCAGATCTTGTGCCTCTAGTAGAAAGGTAATCACATGTATATCTTATTACCCCATGACAGCTATATTAGTTTCCCATTTTGTCTGTTTCTGAAATCTTTCCGGAACCTTATTTTTTTCTAGTCTCTCTTACATCTGTTTACTTTATATTCTTCTTAGTATGGACGGTCATTCTGAACTAAATAGTTTGCTTCTACTATAAATAACATTTTTTTAATCTACTTCCTTTGTGTTAACTGATATCAGTCTGAGTTTAAATGTAACTGGACCCAGGAAATATAATTTATTATTTTTTCCACTATCTTTAGCTCCTTTTTTCTAATATTCCCTCACCGCGTATGATATTTTAGGCATTTAGTTTTGATACTAGATATTTCAGTTCGCTTCATTCACCCATAAGGAAAGCAAAAGCATAAAAAAGCCGTATAAGAAGGTTAGTCATTGGATCGGAATTTGTACTAAAATTGATTTAATACAAATCACTTAGATGCACAGAATTATCACATCTGTGGAATCTAAGGCATTTATGCAACAGAAACGTGTGTCGGAATTTTTTATACTGAAAACGTTTTTACCAATATATAATTCTCAACTCTTCATTGTGTCCTTCTACTACACTCTGGGATTTTATATAGAAGCCTCCGAAGCGTACTCAAGATTTACCAATCAATACGAGTACATTTTAATTGCTTATTCTAAATGATTAACGAAGATCCCAGTATGCGACGGAAAGAAACTACACGTACGACGACAGAAACTGTAAAGAAAACCCTTAATACTCTCTTTTCTTTTCTTTTTTCTCTCTTGTCCACGTATTCTATAAAAACTCAATTTGACGTAACTTTTAGTAACGTACATTTGTTACATTCTTCGCCGAATATTTACTTTGATATTGTCTCTCCCTATGAAACTCATTGAATTTTATGTGATCATTTGTTTTTTATCATATTTGTTCGATTTCTACCTCGTTATTCTAAACTCTGTTGAAATGTCCTTGTTTTAAATACATTTGTACCATTGATCGTCAAAAACATTTTTGAAACTAGTCTGGTATGTATTTGAATAAATCTGTTTAAAAGCAACTATATGTTCTTCAAATTTTCAAATTCAGATGCATTTTCAAACACCCAAATCAAATTTTCCTATACATATATATATACTCAAATTTAGATAGATAGATAGATAGATAGATAGATAGATAGATAGATAGATAGATAGATAGATAGATAGATAGATAGATAGATAGATAGATAGATAGATAGATAGATACATACATACATACATACATACATACATACATACATACATACATACATACATACATACATACATACATACGTACATACATACATATATATACATACATACAGGTATGTATATAATATGTAATATATAAAGTACACACATACAAACACACATGCATACATGCACACGTCATAAATGAACGCCATCTGAATCAGTGAAAATGCACTGATGGTACACAGGGAATAATTATTTTATATTGAAGAGTTCATAACTATTCGAGACTTAATTCAAAACTTATGTGAAAATTTGCTTCGCATGTCCATGTTGATTTTAACATTGTACATTATACTTTCATAGTTGCCAACTTATCAAATACAATCATTTTCTTTTAAATAAATTTTATATTTTTAATAATTCCTCAAGTGTATTATCGATGCATTAGTGACATCACTGTTGTTTATGAAGTACTTTTATTTGGGAGTGTACAGTTTATGGGTACATCTGTTGCCATCAAATATTACTTTAAATACACAATCTTGCTGTCCATATGGAAAAAGAGACTGTATTTGATATAATGGAAATAATAATGCAATCTGGTTTCACAACAAAAACTGGTTATGATTGTTATCTTTATAAGCGTCCAATTTCTCAAATATTGATGCTGTCATTTAAACGGGATCTTAGCATTATGTACTAATAATATGATATTTATTACTTATATGTATTGTCCACTGCTTACTACCATCCTACATCCAGTCATGATACGTTTTGTCTTTTGTTCAAGAGGGATCAATTAATTAATGTCATTCATATTGCATGTTGAATTTAGTCGACTCTAGCCTCACCTCTGTTATGTTTCATATTGTGTCTCGTCACAAAAAATTAATATTCACTAATTAAAAAAAAATCACTGTCAATCTCAGAGAGTATCGATAATGTTTATATATTTGTCACGCAATTCATAATTGTATAAATTGACATTGAAATTCTCGTCATTTGGGAACAATTATATAAACAAACATAAATAATAATAATAATAATAATAATAATAATAATAATAATAATAATAATAATAACAATAACAATAATAATAATAATAATAATAATGATGATGATGATGATGATAATGATGATGATGACTTTTTAAATTAAAAAAAAGATTTCAGAACTAATTTTTAAATCAATTTATCAGTATAATTGATTGATTTTGAGAAGTTACCTAAAATAATTAATGCGCTGATGTTGAATGAATTGATCATCAAACAACACATTGTCGTTTTTAAACAATCTGTTTTATATTCGTCTAGCCTCATCGATCATGAAGGAAATTAATGTGTGTTTTCTGAAAGCATAATGACTCGTATATTGTATATTCAAGTACAATAGAATAATCAAATTCTTGTTACTCTGAAAACCAATAGTTTAAATACAGAGATCATATAGCCATTTCATTACAATTCGCAAAACAGGAATAAAGAGAGCATGGTATATGGGAATGCATTAAATATGTATAATAATTAGTAGCAATATAAAATGTTTAACCTTAGGATTTTTATTTCATTGAAGAAGTAAAAGTCTATTTAGTTGTATTGAAAATAATACACACATGAACAGATACCGCCCCACCTCCAACAACAAATTTTATTCAATAATAATAAACATGTTCGTGCTATAAGAGATAAGATACGAAACTATATATTCAATAATAATTTTTTCTTCATCATTAAGACTATGTCTGCGGATTCACATTGTATTTCATGAACATCTACGGCAGTAAATTTTCCTACATTTTCCTTCGGACGTTCTCTTTTCAGATTCCGCAACTAATCTTGGAAAAGGAAAACTTTATGTTCAATGAGAAGCGTTGGACATTTCAATAAATCAAACCACTGAAATAAGATATAAACGGCAATATGCAATTAATATTTAAACAGCAATAAGGCATCAAGCTGACAGAATCGTTAGAACGCTGGGCAAGATGTTTAGCAGCATTTTGTCCATCTTCACGTTCTGGCTTCAAATTCCGACGAGGTCGACTTTGTTTCTCATTGTACCAAAATTTGAAAAACAATATTTAAAGAGCAATAAGGTGGCAAGCTGCCAGAATCGTTAGCAAAATGCTTAGCGGCATTTTGTCTGTCTTCAGGTTCTGGGATCAAGTTCCGCCGAGGACGACTTTGCCTTTCGTCCTTTCGGAGTCGATAAAATAAGTACCGGTTGAGGACTGGGTACGATGTAATCGACTTCCACCTCATTCGAACAAGCTGGCTTTGTGTCATAATTTGAAGTCAAAATTTGAAACCAAAATTTAAATAGCAATAGCTTAATATCAAATTCAAACCGTTTCGGCTTTAGTGGACGAATATTACACTACAATGAGAAAAATTAGTGTTCTTTTGAAGCAAAACAATTATCACATCTGCTAAGTAATTAGAAAAAAGAAGTTCCAGAAAGGATTGTTATAACGGGAAAGAAATTTATAAGCTGGCAGATACATTTATAAGCTGGTAGAAAAAAATGTGTTCAAGAGAATTGTTTTCTATTCTCCAAACATATCACTGATATTCCTCTTATCTACCAAGGAAGAATGGAATAGAACCGTGACTAAGCTAAAATACACATTTAGAATCTAAAAGAATGAAATTAACTACGTTAATAATAAATTCGTTTACCTTTTCTACCAAAGACACTCAGTCGGTTACGACGAGGAAGGTTCCAGTTGAGCCAACCAACCGTTTTACTACACTTCTCTTTACTTCTAAATAAAATATACTATAATATTAGTTATATACTATAGGAGTAAGTCACTGGAAGCGAGACAATAGATATTCTATATGCCCGTGAACTTAACGTACAATTGGCTGGACACACCACAAACATGTGTGTCCTTAAAGTAGTTCTTAAAGAGATTCAGCATGACACAGAATGTGACATGCCTTGCCCTTTGAAATATAGGTACTACTCATTTTTGCCTACTGTGATGACTAGAGCAAGAGAAAATAAAGTGTCTTGCTCAAGAACACAACGAGTTGAGCTCACGACCTTACGAACGTTTGCCGAACGCTCTAAGCACTAAGCCACGCAACTTCACATATTTCTACCGATATACAGTCATTTAAAAAAAGTATATCCTTTCATATATATATGCGTGAGTGTGTGCGTGTGTGTGCGCGCGCATGTCTGTGTATCATATATATATATTCTATAAAATTCTATATGGCTCTGTTAGGCTTCCATTTCATATTATTTTTAGGTAGACATAGTTGCCTTTTATCCATCTGATATCGATATGACATATATCGGTAATACAGTGGGAACAAGTCAATCGACATTCGCTCCCCGACAAGATTTGGCATTTTGCCTTAGCAAAATAAGTTTATTATTTTAACATTAAAAGATGTTTCTTTTTTATATAAGATCATTTGTTGCTTAGAATAATCGATACTGTTAACATACTAGCTCTAGTGTACGATCTACAGCATTTTACATTATATACAACCATCTAAATATAACCAATCACAATCTAAGATAGAAAAATGTCTTGCACTGAGTCAGACAAGTTTCATTCTATAAATACGCTTCTCAGTTTTTCTTACCTTGTTACCAACAATACAGTTTATGAAAATATATATCATCTGTTTATAGAGATGATCTATTTTATTGATTCACACACTGCCTAGATTATCAATATAGATTATATTTCATAGAAAACACAAGTTTAGTAATTTTCCTTGTCTTTTGACCTAAAATATTTAAGTCAAACAAAAGGCAATAATATTTGTTGTCTTTTTGTGTATTCAATGATTGTTTGCAGTATAGTAATGTTGAAATATATTGTCGATCATAGATTTAAAATATGAAATGCTAAAATCCAATTTCTTATATAGTCTCTTGTCTTTATTTCTATGACAATTTCTCGGTTTAATTTCATAAGTGTCGATATGTTTCTTGCCAGCTGGGACCATGGCGAAGTTTTATTTCGAGTTTTAACCGTTTTATTACACTTCTCTTTACTTCTAAATAAAATATACTATAACATTAGTTATATACTATAAGAGTAAGTTACTGGAAGCGAGACAATAGGTATTCCATATGCCTTTATAAAATTTTATATTGTTCCTTGTAAAAAAACACATTAATGATAGTATCATCTTAAACTTTGTATATAACATTTATTTAAAAACTTTACACATTATTTTAAAACAGAATAATGATTGGATCTGATATAATACTTTAATATCTACAGTGTTATAAATCTAAGATGAACATATGCAGTTTAAGATGTAATCTCTAGCATTTCTGTTCTGAAACCTTCTAAATAAACTAAAAGTTTATGCAAAATGTATACATTCTGATGTTTCAATGCGTGCGTGTAAAGATAACAAAATAGTTAATTTATTGTGTATTTTCAGATGCAAAATAATTTCTAACATTCACATATCTTAATTCAAAAGATTTCTAAATATCCGTATATGATAAATACATATATTAGCCAATGCAAATGTACACACTTTGAACTAAATTGCGGATTCTATTTCTCACTTTTATATAACGAAATCTTTATACCTATGACATATACATACATGCACACCTACATATACAGTGATCAGTAATGTACCACCTAGAATAAACTTGAGGATACTGCAGAACGACCTTAAAGGTCTATGCGCTAATTACTTATAGGAGAGCAGTCCTACACAAAAATTGGCAGAACTAAAATTAGGTTTGTTGATGGTGTTCCCCTCGGAAAATCTACAAAGTATCGCCGGATGTACTTATATGATGAACGGGGATTCAACAGGATTCAACGGTGCTTTTAGACGAGTGGTGGTCTGTGTTCCGGCAGAGGTAGGATGGTTGTATTTGTTTCAGCGTCTGGAAGTTTTTCTGAAAACTCACAAGTCTTTGGTGCTAGTGATGGATTAAAATTGTATTTGAAATGGATGATATAATTGTAGAGGAAATGAAACGTGAGTGATTCCCTGCTGTTAATTCCGTTCTCCAGCATTTCATGTTATTCCATATAAGGCTTCTCGTATTTTCTACTATTCCATATAAGTCTTTTCACATTTTCCACTATTATTATTATTATTATGATTATTATTATTATTATTATTATTATTATTATTATTATTATTATTAGTAGTAGTAGTAGTAGTAGTAGTAGTAGTAGTAGTAGTATTAGTAGTATTAGTAGTAGTAGTAGTAGTAGTAGTAGTAGTAGTAGTTACTTTGAATTTGGAAGTTTGTTACAATCAATTGCCGATTCACACCAGCGTACTGGGGTGAGTGAATTATTATTATTATTATTAATCAATAGTTTTATTTTTATAGCGTGCTTTCACTTCACTACCGAGCGCAGCTCTGTGTGCCTTGGGTATGTGCTGTGATTTGTTGTGATGCTCTAATAGTTATTGTATGGAAAGTGTTCTGCGTAGGATGTGTGCAGTGCCTAGTAGTGCAATTTTCTGTATGTTATATGTGTTTGTAAGTCCTGGTGTTTTTGTTATGTATGTGTCTGAATATTTTTTTATCATGCCTAATGCACCTACTATGATAGGAATTGTTTCTGTTTTTAGATTCCACATTTTGGTTACCTCTATTTCCAGGTCTTTGTATTTTGAAAGTGTCTCCATTTCTTTTAGAGACACGTTGTCATCTGCCGGTATTGATACATCAATTAGAAAGCATTTTTTTTCTTCATGATCTCTGACAATTATATCTGGTCTGTTGACCTTAATTTCTCTATCTGTGTGTATCGGCATATCCCAGAGTATGGTTGCTTTCTCGTTTTCTGTGACCTTCTCTGGTGTGTGCTTATACCATCTTTTTTCTGTTATTATTCCATAATGTTGGCATAGCTTCCAGTGTATGTAGGTTCCAACTCTGTCATGTCTGTGAATATATTCCTTCTTAGCCAGGTCTGAGCAGCCAGAGATAATATGATTTATTGTTTCTTGTCCATTTCCACATATTCTGCAGTTACTTGTTATATTTCTTTTCATTACATGTTTTTGGTAATTTCTGGTGGGGAGGCTTTGGTCTTGTGCTGCAATTAAAAATCCCTCTGTCTCTGCTTTGAGTCTTGAGCTTCTCAACCATTGCTGGGATTTGTCTTTGTCTATTTCTTTTGCATTTAGTTTAGTCCAGTATTTACCATGAAGGGGCTTTTCTTGCCATCGTTTTATAATGGTTCGCTGCTGTTCTATTTTTAGTTTGGATTTCATTTGTTTTATAGCTTTGTTGTTTCTTCATCTTCTTCTTCTTCTTCTTCTTCTTCTTCTTCTTCTTCTTCTTCTTCTTCTTCTTCTTCTTCTTCTTCTTCTTCTTCTTCTTCTTCTTCTTCTTCTTCTTCTTCATATTTGTTAGGTGGTATGATTTCTTGTTTGTATTTGTCAGCTTCCTTAGATACTAAGAACATTTTTTGTTTTGCTCGTGTTTTGCCGCTATTTGTATCAGTTTTCCTTCCTTCTGAAGTAGATATTTTTGCAGTCCTATGGTGGTTATTTTATAGTAGTTTTCCAGCTGTATAAGGCCTCTACCACCATCTATACGTTGTATATATAGTCTTTCTATGTCAGATTTTGGGTGATGCATCCTAGATCCTGTCATTATCTTTCTTGTTTTCCTATCTATTTTGGTCAGTTCATTTAGTGTCCAGTTAAGGATATTGTAGCTGTAACTTATAACTGGGACAGCTAAATTGTTGATACCTATTATCTTGTTTTTAGCATTAAGCTCTGTTTTTATTATTGATCTAACTCGTCTATAATATTCTTTTTTTATATTTTCTCTTTCATTTGTGTGTGTTGTGTCTTATCTAGTTCATGGATTCCTAAGTATTTCTAGGTTTGGCTTTGGTCTAATTCTTTTATTTCATTGGTTTTTATCTAGTGTGATGTTGTTACTCTTAACTAGTTTTCCTCTTTTCATGGTTACTTTGGCGCATTCTTCTAATCCAAATTTAATTTCTATTTCTTTGGTAAATCCATGAACTGTCTTTAATAGTGTTTCCAGCTGTTTGTCATTTGCAGCGTATAGTTTTAGGTCATCCATATATAAAAGGTGGCTGATCGTTTTGCCGTAACGTTTATATCCGCATCCAGTTCTATTTAGCATATCAGGTGACAGTGCCAAGCAGAAAAGGAGTGGAGAGAGCGTGTCTCCCTGGAATATTCCTCTTCTAATGGGGATGGCTTTGGTTTTCATGAGTCCCCCTTTTGTTTGGAGCTGTAGCACTGTTTGCCATTTATTCGTAAAGTGTCCTATGAATTTTATAATTCTTGGTGCTACTTTGTTAATGGCTAGTGTTTCGAGGATCCATGTGTGGGGGATGCTATCAAACGCCTTTTTGTAGTCGATCCAGGCCATACTGAGGTCTTTCTTCTTTCTGTGGCTGTCTTCAGTTATGGCTTTATTAATCATTAGTTGATCTTTACAGCCATATGAGCCTTTGCGGCATCCTTTCTGCTCTTCTGGAAACAGGTTGTTTTCGTCCAGGTGCTTGTTCAACCTTTGCGATATCACTGCAGTAAATGCCTTTTACATTGTAGGGAGACAGGTTATTGGTCTGTAGTTTTCTGGAGTTTTCTGTTTCATTTGCCTGGGTGACCTCTTCAGTTGTTATGGGGGTCCAAAGTTGCTCAGATGCTGAATTTGTTGTTTTAATACTCCTTCTTTTTGTTGTTCGTTCGCCGACCATATTCTCTTCAGAATTCTTCCACTTCTTCTGCCGTTGGTGCTGCAGTGATTTCTATTTTATTATTGCCAAGTTCTTGGTAGAACTTTTTGGGGTTGGAGTTGAACTTTTTGTTTTGTTCAAAGAAGCGCTGGCGTTTCTCGTACCGGCGGATCCTTTGTGCTTTGGCAAGGATATCTTGCTTTAGCTTTTCTTTTATCTCAGGTAAATCTTTTTCTGTGGTGTTGTATTTGCGGAGTATTTTTGTTTTCTTTTTGTTGCTCAGTAGCGTTGATTGTCTACTGATTTCATTAAAAATCGACAGATCTTTTCTCATGTTTCGTATTTTGTTTTGGATGTTATTTATCCATAGAGTTTGTTTGGGTGGTGGTACTCCTGTTTGGATGGGTTTGAGTGAGTATCCAGCTTCTTTTGTGGCCGCTGCGTATACTAAGTCATTTAGCTCAGTGATATCGCTTTTTGTTTCAGTGGCTATTAGTTCCGTGACGGCTAGGTTTATGCTGTTTATAATTGGTATTGTTGTTTCGTCTATTTTGATATTTGGTCGATGGTCCATCTTGTGATCTGTGCTTTTCAGTTCTTTTTATAGTCTCATAATCATTAGGCTCCCCTTCGTTGTTTCCAGGTTTTAGATTTGTGTCGCTTTTTTCCACGTTGTATGTTTGTCTGTTGTGTTTTGGCTTGCTGTTTGATGTGTATTATTATGCATCCTTACGGTCTGGGTTTGTTGTTTTTTGTTTACATCGTGTTTGTTGGGAATGTTACGTTTGTCTTCGTGTTTCACTGTTTCAGTGTTTATATTATTGGGCATTGTCGTGTGGCTTCTATCTACATTTTCCTGATGTATTTTTTCTTTTAGATGTTCTATTTCTATTTCTGATATTTTTTTGCGTTGAGAATGTATCTTCGCACGTTAGCTAGTTTATTAGGGTTCATTGCTGTATCCAAGTCTATATTTATGTTATTTTCCTTCCATATTTTATATGTATGTGTTGTTGTGTTTTCATTTTTTGGGTAGAGCACTGCTGTGAAGTAAGCGTGTAGGATAGAAATGTATTCCTCACGTGTCCATTTATGTCTTTTGGGTTTTATTTGCGGGACATGAGGAACAACGTCCGGCCCATTATTTTGACGGTCGTCATTTTCGTAGGGTACCAGTCCGTTCATTTCTGTTGTCACATTGTTTTGCACGTGTAGTTTTTCGTACATTTTGTGTTGTAAGTTTAAAGTACGTACTTCCCGATTGTTATTCTTGGGTTGAATAATATCGGTGTTATTTAATTTCTTCGTAGTTTTATTGTACATGGTGTTTGGGGTCGGGGATGATCTGGTGTTGATGGATCGTAATGTACCACGCATGTTTAGAGGTGGAGATGGTATCGAGTTAAAATACATCATTTCGTTTCGAAAATAGTAGTAAATTTCAATGAGTATTACTTACTCGGATAGTCCAATCCTTTGTCAGTTAATTTTTAGCTCCATACGATGTCTTTGTTTTCGATGTTTGTGGATAGATTTCGGAGCGCTGTTTTATCGTTCTTACATCATAAACGTCCCCGGTGTATCTATTATTATTATTATTATTATTATTATTATTATTATTATTATTATTATTATTATTATTATTATTATTAATGCAGTGGGCTGACAGAATCTTTAGCACACTGGTCACAAGGCTTAGTGGCATTTCCTCCTACTTTACGTTATGAGATAAAATTCCGCTGAGATTGATTATGTCGAATTAACACCTTCCCCATACAAATTTCAGGTCTTTTGCCTGTTGAAGAAAGTATTATTTTACTTGCGTTGCTGCTTAATCTTGCTTATTCCCGAAACGTCGAAGTCAGAATATTCTAAGTACAACTGTGACAGCTAAAATGTTTACCATTAGAATATTTCTTTTTTTTTTATTTTTGATAGAGATATTAATCTAATACAGTCCTAATATTCCGGCTTTTCTTTCATTTGTGTACTGTAAACTATCTAGTTCAGTGATTCCTAAGTATTTGTACATCCATTTGCTCTAATTCGTTCAGTTTCTTTAATATGATAGTAACATTTTTATTTCATTTCACCTTTCGTTAATGATGTTTTTACACATTTTTTAAAGCCAAACACATTTTTATTTCTTTGATAAATCTATGTACATTCTACAGTACGTTTTTCTTATTATTTATCATTTGCATCATACATCTTGATGTTGTTTATATAAAAAAGATGGCTGATTGTCACAATGTAGCGTTTGTGTTCAGTGTCAGTTCAATTTATGATGTTGGTTAAAGGCATCATTGGCAGAAGGTAAAAAAGTTAGGCGAAAGATTGTCTTTCGAACATTCCTTTTCTAATGGAGATGGGTTTGCTTACAAAATTTGATGCTTCTTCTGCGACTGTAAAAATATTTGATACATTTACTCATGACAAGCTTTATGCATTTTATTGATGATACCTTTATCCGAAACAGTTTGTCATGAATCTACAAGTGAGGATTTCTATCTAAAGCTTTCAGGTTGTCAATCCACACCACACACTTGACTCTTCTTTTATCTCCGGCTGTCCTCGTTTATAGCTTTGTTGATCGGTAATTGATCTTTGTAGTTACATGAGTGCCTTAGCAAAAGCCTCTTTTCTTCTGAAAATATGCTGCCTCTGTAACTGACTATTCCCTTTGAACGATATTATTGCAGTTAAAAGTATGTAAACCGTAATAAGACGAGTTACGTTTCTATAATTTCGAGGGCAGGTAATTTCAGGAGATGGCTCTTTTCCCTACTGTAAACCAGTCTTGAATGATATTTCTGGTGTCGGTAGCATCTCATTACAATTCCCATTACAATTTATCGTGATAAAATATTCTAACTCGAATTTAATAATCTTATCCGAAGAGTTGCATTTTTTCTTTTCGCAATATCTTTGTTAGTATTTCTTTTGCTATGGATACCACCGTGTCTTCCGTGTCTTCAGAAGTTGCGTCCTTTTAACCAATCTTTCTTGGGATGATTCATTTGCACCACATACTCCTCCTCTATATTCTCCTATATCTTACACTATTGATGCTACTTTTGACTTTTATTCTATTTTTACCGAAGTCTTGATAAATTTCTTTTTTGTTATTGTTATATTTCTGTCGTGTATGTCTTTCTTTCCTTTTATTCATTTATATTTTGGTTTGATTTCATTAACCATTCAGAAACTGTTACTCTCATCTTCTATGTGTTTGTGATTATTTGTTTTCCATGTTGTTTCTTTAAGTTTTGATACTCGTATTTGAATGATTTCAAGCGAACACCCATCTTCATTTGTAAATGCAGTGGCTGCTGCTCATAGTACTTCGTTTATTTTGGTAACAGTGATGTTTGAATAGGTATATTTAAGAGACAGCGAAGTTTGTGTTTTTTTTGTTTTGTTTTTTGCTTAGGAAAAAGCTTTCGGTCACCCATCGGAAGATGTATTCATTATTATAATTCATTATTTGTACGAACGTGGTTTTGTGTTAAAAAGTTTGCTTTCCAACGACGTGGTTTTAGGCCGGTGACACCTAGAGCAGGTGTCTTCTGCTAGAGCATTGGGCCTTGTGAGTGGATTAGGTAGATGGAAACTGAAGAAAACTCGGTGTGTGTGTATGTGTGTGCGTGTTTGTGCGTGTGAGTGCGTATGCGTGTGTGTGCGTATGTGTGCGTGTATGTGAGTGTGTGTGCGCGCGTGTGTCTGTGTGTGTGTCCTTGTGTTTATGTTTGTCATCCAACAACCGCTTGACAACCCGTAACTTAGGAGTTCAGCAAAAAGACTGATAGAATAAGTGCCAGGCTTAAAATAAATAAATACTGGAGCCGACTCATTCGACTAACAGTTCTTCAAAACAGTACTCCAGCATGGCTGCAGTTTAATGACTGAAACAAGTAAAAGTGTGTACCAGCTGAGCACTGGGGTCAATCGACTCATCCACTCTCCGAAGTTTCTAGCCTTGTGCCAAACTTGGAAACTATTAGTCTTTTTGTTTTCAGACTCATAAGTTAGCAAGTTTATAGATAAATCTATATAGGGCTATTTTCCCCTATTCTGGGTAGAGTGTCTCCGTAATATACTCATATACAAAAAAGAAAATACTCTCTCGTCTCCATTTATTCACTTTCTAGGTTTTATTTTGCTACAGTTGAAGAGTAAATTACGACTTTTTATTTAGAGTGTCATCGTTTTCATTGTGTGTCGATTTGACTGCTTCTATCATATTTTCCTTTAGGTGACATGTTTTTTCGTTTTCTTTCGTACTCTTTGTGTGACAGATTTAAAGTATCTTGTGGGGAATTATACGGTATATTTTATTTGAATTATTTGTCATTATTTAGTGGTAAACTGTGAAAGCATGTTATCTAATCATTCGTTGAAACAGTGAATTCTAACAGGAATGAGTTCCAACCACATCAATAGTTATGGGGTTTTTTTTTCATGCAACGTTTCTGTTGAAATATTGGGAAATCTACACCCTGTCGGAGTATGACATCAATGGTCTTCCACGTTTCTTTCACAGTGAGCCATTTCAAGACAAACAAGGTGATCTAATACACAGTATGCAAAAGAAGAACTAAACGATAAAATAAAATTAGTGGCTGTGTGGTAAGTAGCTTGCTTACCAACCACATGGTTCCGGGTTCAGTCCCACTGCGTGGCACCTTGTGCAAGTGTCTTCTTCTATAGCCTCGGGCCGACCAAAACCTTGTGAGTGGATTTAGTGGACGGAAACTGAAAGACGCCTGTCGTATATATGCACATATATGTGTATGTGTGTGTATATATTGTGTATCCCAATATCGCTTGACAACCGATGCTGGTGTGTTTAGGTCCCATAACTTAGCGGTTCAACAAAAGAAACCGATAGAATAGGTACTAGGCTTGCAAAGAACAAGTCCTGGGGTAGATTTGATTCGATTAAAAAGGCGGTGCTCCAGCATGCCCGCAGTCAAATGACTGAATCAAATAAAAGAGTAAAAGAAGTAAAAGAGTATTAAGCAAGTAAAATTAATAATTCTAAAATATGAGTAAAACACTTTCATCTCCGGCCAGGTCCTCATCAATTTCTCATGTTTCTCTTGAAGAGAAAAGAGATTAACTCCCCCATTTGAGTATGTGAATTTTACTTTCCCTTTGTGTTGTAATGGTGACAATTGAAACGAAATAGTATTACTGTTAAACTTCATTCGAAGGCAATTCCTCTGATACCATTTTCAGAAGTCACGTTCAGTTCTGAAATGCAGTAATTGTGGTGAACACGGTAGTTTTAGAACACATCGGTCCGTTTGTTTGAAACTATTCACTTTAAATTCGTTAGAAAATTAAATTCTACTTGATCTGAGCACATTTTTTAAATTGTCTTCCCAGTTTAATGTATAACAGATATGTGTTAAGATAAAATAAACATATCTAATATTATATTTGACTACGTCTAGGCTCGCAGCAGCGGACTCCAAACAATATTTCTTTTGCATTAGGCCTACCCATTTATTGAGTATACTTATAATGCAAACATTGAAGTAAAGTTATATTCTTTAGAAATCTCCATCTGATTCAACTCTATAATGATAACTTGAAGAAAGAACGCAACACAAATATGTCATTTACAATCGCTGAATACACTGAACTGCAAAAGGAACGCCAGACATGTGTGATTGTGAAATATGTTTTAATTTCATTATGTTTGAGATAAATTTTGATAAATTTGATAAAGTCAATATTTTCGATGCACTTTGACCACTGTCTATGGGTCGTAGTTATGTGTTCTGGTAGTGGACGGGTCCAGCACATTAAGATCGTAAGGCGTGACATGTTCAATAGCATGTATGCCCTCCCTGGGTGTTCAAAGCGGCCATAAATCGTCGGTACATGGAGTGAATAAGGCGGTTCACAAAAGGCATTGGCATCTGTGCCTATACTCGGAGGAAAGCTATCTCCAGGTCCACACGAGTTGTCGGTCTGGTTCAGTCGTCTCTGGATTTCATCCCACAGGTGTCCGATTGGGCTCGAATCCGGACTGAGAGCCGGCCACGGCATGGTTCTGATGTTGTACTGGCGCAGGAAGTCCATGGTAATCCTGGCCGTGTGAGAGGGAGCATTATTCTGCTAGAACACGTGACTATGGTGACACGTGAAGAAGGGCACGATGTACGTTCTTAGGATTTGGTCAACGTAGAGCTGCGCTGTGATGCCATTCCCTCTGCCTGCAACAACATTTTGGAACATATGGACCCCAACACTCTGCTTCAGGCCTATAGCACCCCAAACCATGATGCTTTGGCCACCCAACGCGTCTCTCTCCATGACACATGCGTCTCTGTAACGTTCACCTCTCCTACGCCACACCCTCACTCTGCCATCCGAGGTGGAAACGCAGCACCGGCCCTCGTCAGAGAAGACTATCGACCTCCATTATTGATGCCGCCAATATTGGTGCTGTGTAGCCCACTGTAGTCGTACTTGACGGTGGCGGGCGGTGAGGACAGGCCCTCGAGCAGGACGACGGCAGCGCAGGTTTTGGCGGCCAGTCAACATCATACCGTGTCGTCGTTGATGGGTCGCTGTCCAGTACCAATGGTTTCGCGAGCTGTCACGGTTTGAAGTGATCACGGAAGTGTTGCCGGTAGATGAAGCCATCCCACCTGGGCGTGGTCACCCGGGGGTGCCTTCTGCAACCATGGTCTGCAGTGCTGTTGGTGTTGTATCGCTCTTGCAGGTGATAGATTGTGGTGACATGGACATTGTAAGCTTTCGCAACAACGACGCACGCCACCTTGCTTGCAATCGGCCGATAGTTTGTTCACTCTGCGCTGCTGACAATCGGGTCATACCTTCTTCGTCCAAATTACAAATGCGGCTCAAGTTGACTTTTATACCCATGCCCTGCACGAGATGTACATGCATTTCAGTTTCATGACAATTGTTTTCGACTGCTAACCATGGCATTCAACGCACCTGCGTTTTGGCGTCTCGTTTCAGGGAAAGTTGAAAGGTTACCTGCAATTTGGGTCTCCGCCATAAACCAGCATATCTTGGAATATTTACACTTACATTCTCGAAATAAATTTTCAGAATTCACCACATAAAAATGACATTTGAAAAAATCGAGTTTCTTTTGCGGTTCAGAGTATATCTCTTTCCTTTTCATATATTGTATAGCAATTATCAAGAAAATAAAGAATATTGGAATAACCTACTTATCTTCCATACGACAGATAAAAAACATGAATAGCAGGGTCGTATAAAAACAAGGAGTTTAATAATTGATACAAAGGTACTGTTTGATGTGTTTCGTGAATTTCAACAAATTCAATCTTCAACATTTAGAACTTACTATAAAGTAATCATAAAATAGGCACTAAAAACGTCTGAGTTTTGTACTAATTTGCACTAACGGAATATACATTATAAAACACATCTACTAAACATTGTGTCATCTAAAGTTGTTTTTAGATTAGTTAAACTAATCTTCTGCAAAACTATTTTAATATTCACACTATCTAATTAAGAATACGAGGTAATTACGTTGCCTTTTACCAGTACACACACTTTTATATTATTCATTACTGTTTAACAAACCAAAACAAATGAAGTTATATTTACGTTACAGTTTGGCATTATAAGTACCGCGTGATACTTTCTGTAATATATCGTGAATAGTCCTTATTCCAAGAATGCGAGAAATAAATAATTAAGGATAACCTTTGCATTAAGTTTGTTAGTGTATGATGTTATTTGTACATGGTTTCTATATATACCAGAAATTTGAAATGATTAATTGTAAACATTTGCTTGATGTCAGAAATGGCAGTCACAAGAGAAATGCCTTTTGGTATTTACATTTTTGTTTCATATCCCAGATCGTTGAATATATCGTTTCAATATCTCAAGTGTTAATAAAATAAGTGCCATTCCCGTATTGAAAGTATTCAATCGGCTATATTGACTCGCTTATATGTTATAGTCTGCCATAGTAAGATAATATTATTTCCTTATTCAAGAGAATTTGCTCATTGGTATTATGGACGTAAGCATCGTTCTGTGGGTAATTATGCGGTACCATTTAACAGTGCGGTAACTTCAGATAGTATTAGTTACCCTTTCTAAGGCGATGAGTTGGCAGAATTATTACTGCGACGGGCAAAATGCTTAGCAGCATTTCTTCCGTCTCTACGTTCGGAGTTCAAATTCCGAGAGGTCGACTATACCTTTCATCCTTTCAGGCTCGATAAAATAAGTACCAGTTGAACACTGGGGTCGATGCAATCGACTTACACTTACCCCCAAATTGCTGGCCTTGTGCCAAAATTTGAAATCATTATTCAACATATCTACGAATTGAGGAAGTGGTATTAGGCAGACGGAAACTATGCGTGACGCAATTAGACTATGCTCGTTCTTTATTGGTAAACCTAATCTGTCACACAGTAAAACAACACTACTTGGCCGTTGGAAGTCTTTAAAGTCTCTAAGCTTGAAAGTATTTAGTTTCGGTCTCCGATATCAGCATAATTAGATATTTTGGTATACTGTTTCTTATTTCCACAACTCTCCTATTTGTCGTGCTTTTTCATCTCTTCGCCGCCGCCAACAGTTTCAGATGTTCTGCACATGACATCAAAGCTGCTCTTCCTCATTTCATTAACTCGTTAAAAACAAACCTAACGAATCGTGAAATAAATATTGGCTATGGAAATACTCTAGAAACGTGTTGTAGAGAGTGAGTTATAATCTACTAAATATTTCATATCTTGCCAACGAAGCGTTCTTCCTGAAACGTTGACCTTCGCTTTTCCTCAACATAAAATTAATTCCGCTCTTTGCACTTGTGTTATTTGCCAATACAGAAGATGATGAGCTCCTTCAGATTTTACTGCCTTACAAAATAGGGGTTAGTTAACTTCATGTAATTAACTCATAAAATAATATTCACAGCTGCTCGAATGAATAGAAAACTCAATCACCAGCCAAAATTTCATTATTTTGATTTTGTCACAACGATTTGCTATGTTCATTATTCAAGACTTTAAACACATACTAAGATTAAATGAAAATGATCAGATACGGCTCACTAATATAAAATGTGGAATATTATATACTCAGCAACTGCTAAATTATCTTGATTAATCTTTAGTAGCTTAGATTATTTCTTAACAAAAAGTTGGCCCCTCCGTTCTCCTCCGATCTGCTAAAAATAGAATCCATATTTTTCTCAGTTTACATTCTATCCCTATTAAAAGAATTCATTTGATAATGTGCACTATACTTGAATACGAAACAGGATAGTTATAATTGGGAGGTTAAATAGTATGCCGAAAATATATGTCTCCCAAAGCAGTTGAAGTGAGGGTAGACAACAATGATTAAAAGCAAATCTGATGATTCATTTCATATCACTTATTCGTAAAACCTATCCATGTTTAATCGATGATAATTCCAAATTAATTAATTTCACCCTTTATTGCTACTGATATATATATATATATATATATATATATATGTAGGTCCCGGGTTGATCCGGGGTTAACCACAGTAAGTAAGGTACTCAATACATAGCAGAGTAAAATTAATTTATTATATAGAAGGAGCTTCTACAGGACTAGTACTGTTTCATTCAAGAGAAATCTTCAGGAAGCCCTGAAGATTTCTCTTGAATGAACAGTACTAGTCCTGTAGAAGCTCCTTCTATATAATAAATAATATATATATATATATATATATATATATATATATATATATATATATATATATATATATACTATGATAAGCGTAATTCTGCATTTAATACATTTGTAATCTTAGGTTGTCTTTAAGAATAAAAAAAAAATGTAATACGTGTGATAACATTTACGCGATAATTTCTCGAATTAGTAGTTCTGAGATTCACAGGCGTCAGAAAGATAGATGAAATTGTTATCACTGGTGTTTTCTAATTTTCATTAACAACGGAAACAAAGCGCAGCCGAATCAGGCTTGCTTAATTGTACGATAATAGCTTTTGTAAATGATTAAGTATATCGTAACGTTATTTGGGGTTCTCAGCATTTTTATCAGGATATTCAGAGATATATCAGGATAGTGGATGTTAAATCTATAAGAGCACATCCGTGATGTTTAGTTTCATTTCTTTATGTTCCCAGTCAAATCATCCTGAAAATGACACTGTATTTTATGTTTACGATTTTATAAAATACTACAAGTCAAGTACATAATCCGACTTAATCAAATGTGCACTACCAAGCAATTTTTAACTCTGTTACAAATATAATATTACGAGATATTTATGGACATTACAGCTCATAAGTGACTGAGACTAGGAGAAATATCATTCAGTAGTGATCCGAGTTTAAATCCCAGGGTTAAGCGTTTTTCTTCCATTTTATTCCTACATTTGATACAATAAGAGCCATATATTTACTGGATTGATTTAATCAACTGTATTTCACTGTAAATATTCTAGTTTTATACCGCTATTCGAAATTAATCCTATATTTATATATGCTTTATATATATATATAATATATATATATATATATTATATATATATATATATATATATATATATTATATATATATATATATGTATGTATGTATGTATTTATGTATGTATTTATGTATGTATGTATGTATGTATAGATGCATGCATACGTTTGTATATAACTGAATATATCTATGGATATTTTACATTTATATGTGTGTGTGTGTATTTGCTGAAGGGTAATGCTTAGAAAAATATCAGTTATACATAAAAACCTCAGTTAAATGCATCTTCGTCTTTTTATTTCTATCTGTGTATACAGATAAGTGATACACATATTTGTTTTTATGTAGTATTATATGTACATGTACGTACATCTACGTATGCATATGTGTGTGTTTGTATGTATACATATACATATACATAAGTATGTATATCTTAAAAGTTGCAAATCGATAAAGTCTTTACGAATTTTGAAAGAGCGAAACCCTTTCAATTTCCTGTGAATCCATATTAGCGTTCAATGATAAAAGTTTAACTTTGTACTCTCCCTTTCCTTTCACCTTTTCAATCTTATCTCTACAGTCTATAACGCCATCTATGCAAACGGTCTGAATCAATCCAAATTAGCGTAAATATTATCGAAAGAGTTATGCCAAATATTCTGATGCATATAATATTTGCTACTGTTCTTCTGTTAGAGCATGATGTTGACATCAATATGTTTAATTTGTTGTTTCTACTCTTTAATTTTTCTTCAAACAATGCTAAACGTGTATCTGATATGAAAGTAAATCTACCGACTATTACAGATTCTGAAAAATATCTATGTCTTTGCGATTATCTTGAAATAGTATTCAGAATTCCGCATCAAAGTTAACTTAAATAATATTAAGGAATAGCATAAATATATTTATTACTCATAATCTATAAATATTGATTCACATTAAATATCAATAACTTTAAGTATTTCATCGTTATCCTGTTTTTCCGGAATTATGAACTTTATCTTCAACAGATTTATTTGAATCTTCTTTTCTTCTTTTACTTCTTTCATAAAATAAATCACACAAACATTTCTTTTTTATTTGATAAAGGAAAATACTTAAGGTTTTATGGGCTAAGACCTATATAACTATTTCCTCTAAACGCATTGAGAAATTTCCAGTTACTTATTAGCCCCTTTACGCGTTTCTGAAACATGTCTCCAGTATCAGAGTAGCTTTTGAAATTCATAAGGTTAATTTCATAAATTTGTAACAATTGGTTTTTCAAAACATAATATTGCTAAACCCAAAAATTTTCGTGATTATTTCTTGTTCACATTAAACCAGATTATCTTTCGAAATGTTGCATGCACACACGCACACACACACACATTATGTGTATATATATATATATATATATATATACATATTTATATATATAATACAATATATATTATATATTATATATATATATATATATACATTTAATACATATATATTATATATCTATCTATCTATATATATATATAATATATATATATATATATTATATATATGTATGTATATGTGTATGTATATGTATATGTATATGTATATACAAATATATATATATATCAAGACATTCATACGTATTACATGTATATACATATATATGTGTGTTGTGTATGTGTGTGCTTGTGTGTGTATATGTGTATGTGTGTAATCAAACAGATTCCAAAGTGTCTGGTGTTGGTCTGCATCGCAAGGCTTATATCATGTACTATAATCGATAAAAAGAATACAGTGAACTTGCCAGGAGGGGTGAAAATTTCAACGTTTTGGACAGTGCCCTTCTTCAGAGAAAAGTTGAAAAGAGAATAAATAAGAGACAGTAGAGTTTTATATTCTTTGAGTTAATTTAGATATACGTATGTATGCACGTATCTACATATGGATAGGTCTATCGTGTGGAGTGTGTGTATGTGTGTTTATGTGTGTTCACTTCTAAGTATGAATTTCTCCGAATATAAGTATGCTTGTATATATGGATGTATGCATGTATATATGTATGTAGGCATGTATGCTTGTATGAACGTAGATATGTATGTAAATTAGCAGGCACATAGGCAGGCATGAGGACTAATAGTGTAGGGAATGTGAAAAGAAAATACCCAAGAAGACAGATGATATATTGTTTGATTTTTGAATATCAAAATCAAATCAGGAAAATCTATTACTTAAGTCGAAAAAAAAATAATATTTAGTTTCCTACATAATGATATGATTATTTCAAAGTTAAACAGCGTTTGTTGTTTTTCATGAATATTATAAATTTTAGGTAATTTCAAATCGATTACTATCACTGTTATAACTTACTCTATGGTATTATCGACGAAATAACACTGAATATGAAGTGTTGTTCTGTCTTCCTGTGATGGAAACGTTTTCATTGGCAACTTCCATCTTGTGAAATCTCTCACAACTTTGCGAGATATAACCAATCGAAACTCTAGAATTCTGTTACTGAAAAGTAACGTAAAGGAATAAACTCTTTGAAACAGTTACCAATATTAATATTTAAAATGTATTCATTGTTTCCCCAGTCATGCATAATGTTGCTGAAGCTACATATGGAATGTACCGTATATATATAATTCTCATGTCTGAAAAAATGAAAGGAAATAACATTCAAGCAATTATCATATTTGCATAAGAGGAAATAAATGAAACATTAAGAACATATTTAGCAGTTTTCAAAGCAAATATTTTACCACATATGGTAGAAAATTACTTTAGTTTAATCTACAACAATTCCTCATGCATTTTGGTAGGGTGATTGAAGATCTGAAAGTAAAATGTACACCAGTATATATTTAGCATGCCTAAATTTCTTACGAAGATAGTTTGTATTTTTTTTATCTTTCTTTTACTTGTTTCAGTCATTAGACTGCGACCATACTAGGGCAACGCCTTGAATTTTTAGTCGAATGAATCTACCCCAGTACTTATTTTTAAAGTCTGGTACTTATTCTGTTGCTCTCTTTTGCTGAACTGCTAAGTTACGGGGAATCCAACACCTACATCGGTTGTCAAGCGGTGATGGGGGTACAAACACAGACAGAAAGACACACACCTATATATATATATATATATATATATATATACGACGGGCTTCTTTTAGTTTTCTACCAAATCCTCTCACAAGGCTTTGGTTGACCCGACGCTATAGTAGAAGATACTTCTCTAAGGAGCCACGCAGTGGAACTGAACCCAGAACCATGTGGCTGGGAAGCAAGCTTCTTACCACACAGCCACGATTTCTTGCCATATATTTTATAGAAGAAACTGCAAATATATCAGAGTACAACGGTTTATTTGCAATTTTTTGCAACAGATAACTAAATGTAATTTGGTTAATTTTCTCTTTACGACATATTTTAAAATATTACGAGGATATTTCTAGTAATTAAGTGATGCGGGAAGGGAGAGAAATATTATTTTTCTGCTTTTATATGTATATATTGTCATTAAAAGAGTGTTGTTGAGAGAATAAATGTGAGAGCTTCACAGTGTGAAGAAATCCTGAATCTAAGAGTAACAAACAGTAGCGTGGTTTGATGAATTTTATTCAGCTGCCAGTTTAAATGTCCGAAAATGTAACTCTTATGAAAGAAGAGACTGACTCCGGTTTTAGGTTTAACAAATTAAGTAACTACAGTATATATTTTCTTCACTATCTCTTTCCTTCAAATCTCAAGCATTGTTTGAAAGTATGCTGGTATTTATTCTATATTTATGAAGAAATAATTATTGCTATCCATGCCGCAACGTTGACATGATAGCCGTAGCTCAACATTACTTAACATAAAGATTTTGTGAAACATGTAAATGTTTTATATATAAATGATATAAAATTCAGCATGATGTGCTGTAATCATTACATACAACTGTGTAAAATTTTTGTACACTCTCCAGGCCTGGTCATTTCCAATTTGCTATTTGTTTTAACTTCAGTCTCACTGAATACAGATCAATTCTGACGGACTTTTGTCTTGGTATAGTTGCATGTTGTCCCTCCGCCTGGGGTAGCCACTCTGCACTTTCTTTATATCTCACTAGCCTTCCAAAATACTTTACTTTTTTCTGCATCAAGAATCCTTTTCTGACTCCATTCCCACAAAAGTACGCCTTTTATTTGATTGAAACAATCTGTTCAGTTCAAAATCTTTGCACCTAGAATCATATCCCATCAATTTGACTTATAACGCCGTCACCTTTTGTGACAATTTTTCAAGTTCAGTTTGCTTTCCACTTTCTTCTAACCTATACTGTTCATACCATTTATTAATTACTACTCCATTCTTGAATTCTCCCATTATCCTGTGTAAATTCTCCAGTTCCTTCTGTTTCTTTTCCAACTTATTTCGTATTCTGTTCCTCTAGTTTGGTTCTTTCTTGTCATTACCCTTCTTTTCTTCAACAGTCTTCCGCTTGTATTCTATCTACAACATTAGCAGCAGATATAATTAACTGGTTTCGTTCACTGATGCTTTCTGTTTTAAACAAGCTCAAAACACCATTTCATTTGCCAGCGGCACACCTTATTTTGCCTCTCTTCATATACCTTACACTTGGTGTCATTGCATTCTTCACACCAAAGATTTTGATTCGCAGCATTTTTAGAATCTCCTTAGCTTCATCGTTCAAATTTGTGCAACATTTACAGTCACATAGCCAGCTAAATCACCTTCACTATTTACTCTATCAGCATTCTCGGGCACAGTGATTTCCTTCCTTTTCATCTCTTACGCCTTCATTACCACTTTCTGCTACGGTTGTTTCACACACTTCCTGTTTATTTTTTATTCTTCTCTGCATTTCTTCAATATCTAATCTAGTAATCTAATCATTTATATGAATTGCCCTTGCCTTGGGAGAAAGCTTCAAAGACTCTCTTTTCATCCCATATTCTCTTCCTTTTTTTTATAAAACTTCCTTTATTTGGCTCATTTCTCAGCCAACATGCAATCACCATTTTGTTTGCCTCTTTTTTTTATGTCGTCTTTCTCACACTGCACTTTTGACTTCGATTGTGATCAATGGCTTGATGACAACCTCCTGGAGCAGGATCAAACACTCCTTGCTTGCCGTGCGCGCGACACCTTCCATGTTCACCGTTCCAGTCTCGTTAACGCAATTGTTATTATTACTTGAATATGATATCACACATTTTTAGATAGCATTTATAATGTTGTCATCACCAATATTTTTCTCATGACACCATCACTAGGTGAGTTGTGAACAAAGACTCAGCGAGTCCACACCTTCCCTCATATACACCCTGTTAGATAGTCGTTGACTCTCATTGGTTAATCCACTCTTTGATGCGTGTTATTTTTCTTTCTGCAAGGTGCCCAACTATCACCCTCCTAACCAAGCATACTTGGTGAGTTTGTATGTTTAGTCGCCGATAAACCTACTATTAGTAAGTTTATTTCATAACTAATTACGGCATACACTTACCCACACCGGAAGCTCACTAGACACCCACGCCAGACCAACACAATACGAAAAGTACAAACTGTACAACTGAAAGTCCCTCCCTTCACCAGTTCTTCCCATCTGTACTTGACTTAACACACTTACCTTCATTTTCTTTATCAATAATATTCATCTAGTTATAAAAATAGTTCTTATCATTGATTAATATATAGGCGCAGGAGTGGCTGTGTGGTAAGTAGCTTGCTTACCAACCACATGGTTCCAGACAAGTTTCTTCTACTATAGCCTCGGGCCGACCAAAGGCTTGTGAGAGGAAACTAAAAGGAGCCCGTCGTATATATACATATATATATATATATGTGTGTGTGTGTGTGGTGTGTGTGTGTGTGTGTGTGTGTGTGTATGTATGTATGTATGTATGTATGTATGTATGTATGTATGTATATGTTTGTGAGTCTGTGTCACCCAGCATCGCTTGACAACCGATGCTGTTTACGTCCCCGTCACTTAACAGTTCGGCAAGAGAATAAGTACTAGGCTTACAAAGAATAAATCCTGGGGTCGATTTGCTCCATGATGGCTGCAGTCAAATGACTGAAACAAATATAAAGAATAAAAGAAAAATCATGTCCATCACTAGTACTACCACAGCCATTATTATCATTATTATTATTATTATTATTATTATTATTATTATTATTATTATTATTATTATTATTATTATTATTTACAGTACCATTTTACTATCACTTTCACAACCAATTTCACAATTACTATTACGACATTTACTATATATATATATATATATATATATATATAGATAGATAGATAGATAGATAGATAGATAGATAGATAGATAGACAGACAGACAGATAGATAGATAGATAGATAGATAGATAGATAGATAGATACATACATACATACATACATACATACTTACATACATACATACATACATACTTACATACATACATACATACATACATACATACATATATACACATCTATACATATATATTTGTAAGTATAGATGATAGATATATAGACATATGTGTGTATGTATGTATGTATATATGTATGCATGCATGCATGCATGTATGTATGTATGTATGTATGTATGTATGTATGTATGTATGTATGTATGTATGTATGTATAGATTGCTCTGGGATGGCCATATCAGAATGAGTGACGAAAGAACACTCGAAAGTTCACATGTACAATCAACATGATAGTGGGCGCAGGAATGTTGGTCGACCATGGCTCAGATATAAGGACAAGCTGAGGAGTAACTTCTTAGCAGTCAAGACAGCTTACAACACCTTTGAGGAAACATCCTTGGATTGTGTCAACCAACATTCATTGGCTTAGAGGTTCAAGACAAAGGAGAAAGCGGCTGCAAATATACCACCTGCACCGACCCATAGTCTTCATACTCGCAGCATCCGTGAGCTTCTTTGCAAATCGTTAGCAGGACTCAAATGTCACATTCGACATAAAAATTGAGTGACAAAGAGTAGATTGTCCGCTCTTCATACATCGAAACCGACCGTAGTGTCAACGATGTAAGCGATCAGAAAGTTGCGAACCTGCGTAAGTCTATGTAGTTTTCTTTTGATACACAACTGTAACTATCCAGATTCCGTGTCTTCCTTGCATATGTTGCTTTGTGCAATCCTCCTATTGATTAATATATATTTGTCACTTGTAAAGCCATTATCGTATAATCACTGATTGTTGCACATTATGGATGGAAATGTGGGATGAAAAGTTGCTGTCAACTTGCTGAATGGTATTTAGCTGAGATATAAAACATAATCGCAACTTGTCATCTATGATTGAACATATTAATCTTATTGCAATATCTAAAGTTTTACTGAGTCACAGTTATTTCTTAATATCCATGATAGTATTAGCTATCTATATATTTGCATGTCTGTCGCTTTCAAGCAAATTTTTTGTGAAATTTCAGTTTAAAGCAAGAATTGTTATAATTAATAGAGATGTTGCGTTTTAGAGAATCGCACTACTTTAGCTGCAAAATACTGAATCAATAACACCATTCAACTGTTGTACTTGACCTGTCACTTCACCTATCGCATTAAATAGAAATCTCATGACAAAATCTCATACCTGGATCATTGACTAAATACAAACGGTAACGTGAAGCATTCGATTAAAGATTAGGAACAAACACAAAATGCTTGTTTTTATATATTAGCCGTTATACACTATATACATTCCATGTTTATACGAGAGAAATTTACAACAAAGGATAATTTCAGAATCCAGAAGCCTGAATTTTTTTTTTTTTGTTTTGCTTACGAGTTAACCGCATTTCTTAATGTCTTGTGTTTATGGCTGTCCATTCTATGTGTTCGATGATCATGGGTAAAAGATCAGTCCATATTCTATACATCCAACTAGAAATTTTCTCTTCTCAGATACGCTGTGGACAACATTTTGATTTGGTTAAAAGATAATGGATGTTTTGAGTTCAAAGATTTCTTTTGGTTGTTTTGTTCAAATATCATTGCATCTTAGATTCTAAATAGATACCTCATTCTTATTATATTTTAGTGCACATAGGGTTAAACATTGAAATTTGTGTCATTTGAAAAACAGATCAATGAGTTGCAAGACAAACACTAAGCTATAGGAATAAATTTTCACTATGTACATCATATACAAATTTATTAAACTCATATATATATATATATGTATGTATGTATTATGTATGTATGTATGTATGCATGTATGTATGTATGTATGTATGTATGTATGTATGTATGTATATACATGTATGTATATATTATATTATTATTGAAAGCCCAGTGGTTAGTGTCGGGTTCACAATCATGAGGTAGTGAGTTCGATTCTCGAACAGGACTGTATGTTGTGTTCTTGAGCAAGACACTTTATTTCACGTTGCTCCAGTTTACTAAGCTGTAGAAATGAATTGCGACTTCACTAGTCCAAAATTGTATCGCACTTTGCCTTTTCCTTGGATAATATTGATGTCGCGGCGAGGGGAAACTGATATGCATGGGCGACTGCTGGTCATCCATAAACAACCTGGCCAGGACTTCTGCTTCAGTGGAGAACTTTCTAGGAACAATCCTATGATCATTCATAAGGGAAGGAGGTCCTTACATTATTATTATTATTATTATTATTATTATTATTATTATTATTATTATTATTATTATTATTGAGTGAGAGAGCAGTGCATGCCATCAGAATGACACTGGGGTAAAATATACGAAGCCCAGTATACCCATCATGACTACCCGTCTGATAAGGGTATACTAGGCACATGAATCACAACCATATGTGCGCGACATGGTGATCTCATATCAAGATAAACAGCACAAGACCTTGCAGGTGGGGCCCAGTTAGAATTTTGTTCTGGTCGAGTAGCCCATCCCGCTCAAAAGGTCCCTGAATAAGGGTTGTTTAAGGATGTTGAACGAAACACCCCTGTTTCCAAAGGTGAATTATTCAAACCCCAAAGAATTCCTCTCAACACATGGTTATGATGCTCCCCCACTACTTCTGCTCGTGATCAGAGATGCACATATCGTCAGCCACTAAGGGACATGCTCAACTGGTTAAGGTCAAACAACTGACAAGCAAATCTGTGGTATTGAGCAGAATATTTGCTGTAGCCCATCTTTTATACCAAGACAAAACAATGTACATGATATCACTTGCAATCAGTTAAGATCAGAAGCCATGAGAGCCACTGCCTGGTACTGCATCAGGGCATAGCCACTGCCTGGTACTGCATCATCATCATTATTATTATTATTATTGAGTGAGAGAGCAGTTCATGCCATCAAAGTGACACTGGGGTGAAATATACGAAGCCCAATATACCCATCATGACTACCCGTCTGATAAAGGTACACCAGGCACCTGCATCACAACCATATGTGCGCGACATGGTGATCTCATATCAAGATAAACAGCACATGACCTTGCAGGTGGGGCCCAGTTAGAATTTTCTTCAGGTTGAGTAGCCCATCCCGCTCAAACGGTCCCTGAATAAGGGTTGTTTAAGGATGTTGAATGAAGCACCCATGTTTCCAGAGGTGAACTATTCAAACCCCAAAGAATCCCTCTCAACACATGGCTATGATGCTCCCCCACTACTTCTGCTCGTGATCAGAGATGCACATATCGTCAGCCACTAAGGGACATGCTCAACTGGTTAAGGTCAAACAACTGACAAGCAAATCTGTGGTATTGAGCAGAATATTTGCTGTAGCCCATCTTTTATACCAAGACAAAACAATGTACATGATAACACTTCCAATCAGTTAAGATCAGAAGCCATGAGAGCCACTGCCTGGTACTGCATCAGGGCATTTATTATTATTATTATTATTATTATTATTATTATTATTATTATTATATTATTATTATTATATTATTATTATTATTATTTAAAACAGTTTGATTCGGTCTCATGCAACTTAAAGTTTCGTAGGCTTGTTACAAGAGCATAGTTTGCTGAGCACAGGTGACCGAATACACATACAAGCACACACACACACACCACACACACACACACACACACACACACACACACACACACCCACATAAACATACACATTTATACGAGGGGTGTCCAAAATACTCGGGATTTTTTCCATACTATTTTATTCACTTAATTTTACATGTTTACACTTTTATCGCCTTCAAATTATTCTCAATTTAAAGCAATGTATCGGTCCAGTCACGTTTTCTGCTATTCAATGCTACGCTACGACTCTTACGAATCGATGCCTTTTAACACCTCTGTCGTTTTTCTTCCCCTCTTCCACATCTGCAAAACGTTTTCCTTTAAGGACTTTTTTCATTCGGGGGAACAAATAAAAGTCACCGTGGGCAATATCGGTTGAATTGAGAAGGTGGGTAAACAGGGTCGTAATATGTTTGGTCAAGAATTGTCTCACACACAAGTCAGTGTGTGCAGGCGCAATGCCGTGATGAAACTACCAATCTTCCCTTTGCCACAGGTCGGAGAGTTTTCGTCTCACTACGCCCCGCAAACCCTTCAGAACTGCCAAGTAAAATGTTCCTTTCACATCGATAAAACAAATCAGCGTCGTCTTAACATTAGACTTCACTTGACGCGCTTTTTGAGGGTGTGGTAACATTGAATGCTTCCATTTACTTCATTGCTGCTTTGTTTACTGGTCCTACCGTAGCACCAGCTTTCATCATCAGTGCCGACCTTGGAAAAACGTTTAGATCAACTTTTAACTGTTCTGTCAGTCCATGACACGTATTCAGTCGTGATTGTTTTTGCTTTTCAGTGAGCAAGTGAGACACAAACTTTGCTGTAACTCTTTTCATTCGCAATTCTTCGCTCAAATTTCGTGTTAAATGTCCCTACAACATCAGTTTACAAATTTTCATGATGTTGTTATTCATTCGGGATGTTCACGGTTGCCCTGAACGAGGTTGGTCTTCAAGAGAAAAATGACTATTCTTAAAGCAGGAATACCACTCATAAACATCTTATAGCTCATGGCAGCGTCCTAATAGGCTGCTTGAAAACATGACAACTGTTTCGGCCGCCATTTGCCCCAGCATAAAGCAGAATTTCATGGAAGCACACTGTACCTTCGTTTCAATCATCGCAAAAATTGACGAACAAAGTAGAAGCACTGCAAAACCAAGCTGCACGACGTAGCAGTGCGACTGTGCACAACGAAGCCAGTTGGCAGGCTGATGCATGAGGGTTGAATCAAGTTATTTCTATGGGGCGGAAGCCTGAAATACAAATGACTTATCCCACAGAGAACGTTTCCTGTTGCTTTTGAGTACCTCTATATATATATATATATATATATATATATATATGTGTGTGTGTTTGTGTGTATTTATATATATGTATATACAATTGCAGCGTGGAAGGTTGTTTATAAGCCATTAAAAAATACTCAAAGACTGTTGGATTCACTTCAACTTTTAAATTTAATTTGCCAAAATATTTTCGTCGCTTTGAGACCGCGACCTGATCACTGACAAAATTCCGTGCTGCATATTTTGGCAAATTTATATTTAAATGTTGAAGTGAATCTACATATATATATACAGTTATCAATTTGTGTTGCAAGATATATATATATATATATATATATATATATATATATATATATATATATATATACGTGCGTGTGCACGTGTGTGTGTGTTTGTCTATATACATTTATATATCCATCCATACATATGTATATGTATATATATATATATATATATATATAATATATATATATATATATATATATATACATACATGTGTATGTGTGTATGTGTATACGCAAGTAGAGTGAGAAAGAGTACTCAACACCGCATTGATAGGTAAATATATTTTCTTTATTTTTCGGTTATCGAAGCTACCAATGGTTGCATGTAAAGAAGATGCTCTTAACAATTCTCAAGTCTGCTACAGACAAACGTTGGTATACATTTGCATTTTGGATGTGAATTCACAAAGATACGTGAGGCTGTACGGGATTTCGAGATAAATAGATATACAGAACAGGAGAGATAGCATATAAAAGAATATTAATTGCTGATCCCTTGCATTATAACTGAGATATTTCTAAGGGATTGCGTTCACGACGGAATGATTAATTCCTTAATAATTTTATATGAGAATACTCGTGCGTGCCCAAATTTATAAATAGAAATACACACGAATATGCATATACACATCCATACAAAATATGTACACAAATAGGCACCACACAGACTCAAACACACACACACACACACACACACCACACACACACACACACACACACACACACACACACATATATATATATATACATATATATATATATATATATATATATATATATATATATATATATATATATATATATATACATACATATTTGAATATATATACACACATACCCGCCTGCATATATATTTTGTTTGTGCTTGAGTATGTGCATATTACTGTGGAGTTTCATAGATTTCACCACCAAACTTTGTCTATGAGGTTGCAAATTCATAAGTTCACGTCCATATGTATTTTTTGTGAATTATATGACGTCATGAATATGTGCAACTCAATATATCTGCCTAATGAGGGACGTCAGCACAGGTTTCCGTCTTTTATGCATAATTTTCATATAATACATATAATTAATGTCCACAGAAAAACTTGTATTATCCAAGATTGCTTGGGTCTTCATTATTACTTCATTGGAGAAGCATATCTTAAATCTTCTGAATACCATACAATTTCTAACAGACACAGTGAAATTACCGAAACAACATCTTATAATTTAGAATAAAGATAGAAATAAGCCTTCAAATAATGATTGCAATAGTAAAGAAGAAAGTAACCAAGCCCGTCCAAATGATTCTGATAAAAATAATATAGGCGATGGCAAAAATAATACGAGTAATGATAGAACGTCTGAAAATCCTAATAATTGTAATACTAGAAACAGCAACAAGGATAGTAATGAAGGGTATATGAAGAGCACTAATAATAAATATGTATACACTAAAAGAAAAATTAGAAAGAGAGTAAAGGTTGTTACATATTAGAAAACCATGTGGTAAAGGACTAGTTGTAAAGACATAAACGCATGTCTTCTGGGAATGAATGCCTTCGAAAGAGCGTTACATACAAATGTACAGTTAGAACGCTAGCAGATACACTTGTATGTATTGGTACAATCGCCAATTGCTTCGAACATCTATATCGGAACCACATTCCATCGTTTGAAAACATTAATAAGAAACACTGCACATCACTCTCTGACCTAGTCTGAAAACTTCAGGAAGGAAAAAGTGCAATACAACATTACATGGATGCTAATAAAAATACGCATATCCGTACAATACGTTCTCAAGACCATGCAATCTCTGCTCCTAGGAAACGCTATACATTTTAATGTGTATAGATAGGCTGTTGAATAGGTGCTCTGAAAAATGTATTTGCAACCACAGGCTGAAATGGTCATTTTCGCAATTTTGCAAATACTAATAGTTTTTGAAACTCTAGTGATACAATATACTGTCATCTTTCTTTATCATATAGTATGTATTTATCTCAAGCTTTTAAAAAGTAGCTAAATGCATATAGGAAGAATATATCAGTTCATATACATATATATATATATATATATATATATATTATATATATATATATATATATATATATATATATATATATATACATATATATATATATATATATCAATATATATATATATTATATATATATATATATATATATATATATCAAACTATATACATTGCCTTCTATGTGGGCAGACATCGGCTAAAAATGTTTATTAGAAGCTTGTGTCCATATATAAATGGATGGATGTGGGTATATTCTGTTTTACACAAATATCTGTATATTATATTATATTTCATTTTATTTCACTTTTTCATATTGTATTATCTATTTCTGTCTTTTTTTATAAATGGTTAGAATACATATATTTAAGAAGTATATATATGTGCGTATACAAATAAGCATGTACAGATATTTTTATTTTACTATTATTTGTCTTTATAAATCGTATGCAAGTATATATAAAAGGTATATATAAAAGGTGTGTATGTGTGCATATGAATATATGTGTGTATGCTTATGCGTGTGTGTGCGTGTGTGTGTGTGGTATATATCTATATTCTTTTATTCTTTTACTTGTTTCAGTCATTTTGACTATATATATATATATATATATATATATATATACAGAGAGAGAGAGAAAAGAGAAAGATAGATAGATATACACGTATATATATATGTGTGTGTGTGTGTGTGTGTGTACATATATACGTACATATTTCGCTTTTTTACTGGCTCTATAATGTTAAGAATGTAAGGTATGTTGATATGTGTGTGTGTGTGCATGTATAGATGGAAACGTGTGTGGATTTTCGTATGCACAACACGTGTGTATATATACATGTGTGGATATATAACAATATACACGTTACGTTGTAGGAGAATATACCGAGGATTACGTACAGAGGATGTTTAAGGATGCCAAGTAACTTATATATTTTTAAATTATTTCAAACAGGCATATAAAAACTGGATGGTAATAAATTAACTTCAAACAGAGGCAGATTTGATGCAGAATGCGGCCAGTTATTTCACCGCGAGAAACAGATGCTACTTTAGATCCTTCTCAAAAACAAAGAAATAGTTGATAAGTATTGAAATGGTCAGTTTTCACCACATTATCATTTTATTACCTCTAAATGCTTCTTCATTTTATTTATCATTCTGTTTAGAAGCTTCTTTCTTATAATCTGGCCATGAAGATAGAATATATGTAAAGTAATTTATAGAGAACCAGATCTTTTTTCAATTATTTCTTTTATCTTTTTTTTTTTATTAGAAAGGTATTTTGTCTCTCAGTATACCTATGGGTTTAGTTTTGTCTGTAAACTGTTTAAAATGATGTTAGGCTCTAACAAAGGACTTATTTAACCATTCCCTTGAGGAGGTACATTTTTTTAAACCTTGGATGAATAATAATGATTACAGAACACTTTACCAATGTACTACAAGTGTAAAATGAGTCCAAAAAATGATAGTGAATTTAAACAGCGGTTGTCGTTTGTGCTATTTTCTATCATTTATCTATTTATTTAAACTCTGGGAATATTAAGGAATTCTTTATGCATATCCAGTAGCAGAAGCACTTTCACTGTATAATGATATCAGGTAGCCAATAACTGCGGGCGAGCTTTGTATAGAATTTTACAAGGTTTCTTTCTACACAGAGCTTGTTTAATTCTGACATACACACACACGTAATTATAAATACATACATATATACATATTCACACAGGCTATCTCTGCTAGTTAATAAAAATAACATAAAGGATAATAGAATTTTTCATTAACCAAAATAGTGCAAATTAAACAATTTTGAGTAAATGAACTATTCATTGGACGATATTTAAATTATCCGTGAATTTTTTTCAGGGGTCCAGCTAGTTATTAATATCAGTAGTAGTAGTAGTAGTAGTAGTAGTAGTAGTAGTAGTAGTAATAGTAGTAGTAGTAGTAGTAGTAGTAGTAGTAGTAGTAGTAGTAGTAGTAGTGGTGGTGGTGGTGGTGGTGGTGGTGGTGGTGGTGGTGGTGGTGGTGGTGGTGGTGGTGGTGGTGGTAGTAGTAGTAGTAGTAGTAGTAGTAGTAGTAGCAACAACAGCAGCAGAAGCAGTAGTAGTAGTAGTAGTAGTAGTAGTAGTAGTAGTAGTAGTAGTAGTAATAGTAGTAGTAGTAGTAACAGCAGCAGCAGCTGCAGTGCATATTTTATATGATATACATAGAAGGCCGCAAGTTGGCAGTATCATTGGATCATCGGAAACGTTTCGTGGTGTTTCTTCCGGCTCTTTATGTTCGGAGTTAAATCCCGCTAAGATCAACTAATGTTGATAAAATAATGTACCAGTGATGTACTGGAATCCATGATCCTGTCTAGCATCCCGTCATAAAAGTTATGCTTGAAATTATATATAAGCACAACATCACACGTTATGAGAACGCAGTGTAATCTATTCAGCTTCATTAGCCAATTATTTTTATTGACGCTGAATTGATGAAATTTGGCTGCGACGGAATTTGAATCTCAAAATGTAAAGAAGCATAAGTGCCACAAGGCAACGTCTTCGACATTCTGAGTCTCGTGTGAATTACAGCTTTTGTGAGATATATAATTTTATCATTTCGAAATTCCTTGATTATCAAAAAACAATAATTATTTCTTCATTTCCCATTTCAGACGCGCAAGTAGAATATCACGTCATTCAAATACTACTCTCATTAAATGAAACGTATCTAGGAATTATAGTGAAACTTTTACTTGATAGGGAACAAGTTCAATGTGTTCCTTTCATCTGGTAAGGGAAGTAAAGATTTTCTATTCATAATTTGAATTCTTGTCAATCATTTATACACTCTGTATGAATTCCACAGCTGCTGAAGTATTTCATTTCGGTTCGTTTAATGATTCACTACTTAAATAAGAATTCTACTTTAGCGCCATCATACTGGTATTTGCAGATGTGATAATCATAAGGCTAAAAAATCTGTGTCATTAATTAAAGAGGAAATGATTGCATGATATTAGAAATTTACTAAATATTGAGATAGATATTATGGTTTATTCGGAACCAAATGCAATTATAAGATAATAGCATTTGGTTCTCAATTCAACTGAAAAGACTTAAATCAAACATGCATAAGGACGGCGTAAATCTTAGAGATTTTGTTTTAGTTGTGTAAACGCTGCATTCTAACCTCCATTGGGACAACCATAGCATTAAATGTAGCATTTGATATTGGAACAGTATAGAATACAATATTCTAATAATAGTTTTGATTAGATTATTACGTTGCGAGAAGTAAGAATATCAATACATTGTCAGCTGACAATTTATGCAGTGCACACTTCAGTGTAGTCGTTAATTTGTGTCCAGAGTAATTGCAAAATCATTTGGTTAAAAACGTTTAATTACCACATTTTCACTAAGAGTCAAAGGAGAAACTGATTTCTTCGTATCTTAATACACATGTTATGATTTTCAAAAGTTGGCAAATGAAATAGCTGATTCTAAATGTTAATCTCAGAGTATTAGAACCTTTAAACTTAACCTAATGATTTATCTCGGTGTCTCATAAAACACTGAAATATTGTAGCCGGGAGAATGTATGTATAAATATTGAGTGACAAAACATTAAATTTAGTTGCAACAGGTAAAATATAGGTTTGTAACCAATCAAATCAAATCAACCACTGTATCGTGTATACGTGTGTGTGTGTGTGTGTGTGTGTGTGTGTGTGTGTGCGTATTATATCTAACTAAAAGAACGGAAAAGTTTAGTCATACCCAGAAGTATTTGAAATGGAAGGACGTTATTAAACACAACGAAATATTTGCTGCTGTACATTGTCGTCTTTGTGACAAATATGAATCATAATTACGTAAGCAATTTTATTTCGTTAACCTTAGAAAGCAGCGTAGCTATAGCCACCGATTCCTCTAAGGCGTTTTCATCCTTTGAATCGTCTACATTTACTTTTTATATTTAAGACAACTGATAATAGTCTATGATACTGAGTAAAATGCTATATTCCATTCTGTTAAAACTTTGTAGCTGCATTCACTACGAAATATTGATTCTATTTTTACAAATAGAAATAAACTTTTGCGCACGTGGTGTGTATATTTACTACCGTTATTTATGGATAATTAGTGCGTGCGAATGTGTGTAGTTTTTATGATGCAGAAGTAGACCGTAATATATATTACAGCTTTATTTTATGAAATATATTACATTTTTCATAACAATTTGTTTATTATCATCATAAATTTTTTTATGAATATTTTTGTATTTCATGTTTTACTTATTTACTACGAGCGCCAAACATGGATTTTATTACGCTACGGTATTTTTTGTTTTCCTATGCGTTTCATTCTACATCGCAAGATAATTTTCGTTTCAATTGTTCTGAATTATATTATTCGATCCATGTTTTCATTTTATTTTAGAATACTCTTTTCTTCTTCCATTCATATTGCTTTATCTACTTTATCCTTTATTTTGTTCTTGTTTCTATTCAGCCTCTTCATTACATTATTTGCTATCACCCACTTTCCTTACATCTTGCCTATCGATTCTATTTTCAACTCTCCCTCTTTCTCCGTTTGATTCTCTGAATTTCTCTCTATATCTATGTCTCCTTTAATTTTCTTTAACTAGCTCCTGCATTTATTCGCTATCTATTTTTATCCAGATTCTTTTAAATTTTATATCACAATTTAAATTCGTCTATCACTCAACGAATTATCTTCCACCTCTGTTTAGTTTCTGTCACACATTCTTACTCACCCTCACAACCTATCTTTATATCCCTGTATCTTGCTTCTTTCATTTGCACATTGTTAGCATTCTATTCTACCTTAGCCTGTTTCTATTTCTATATTCAGCTTCATCTTATTTTTTATCACCTTCATCTTTCAATGTCTCTCAAACTCCATTTCTGTTGCAATTCTTCTTTTCATTTCTTCTTTTCTTTCACTTACAGCTCTTCCTTTTCTTTCTACCATTGTTCACATGAAGCTTTCTAACATAACATTTGACCTTTCTGGTATCACTGTCTTGGACATCATCTTATCAACTAGTTTTGCTTGTTAAGTGCCATCTGCTGTCCAATATTTCATCTTGTTTGTGTGCATTTTTTCATATAAAATGTCTTGAATGTCCATTTCTTAGAAATGTTGCAATTAAATATTTCCTTTCAACCTTGTGTATCTTCGATGCCAACATTGATTTCATTTACGATATGTACCTCTTCTATATAATGACAGCTATTTATTCGCTTTCATTTCTACTTTTTTGACTCATTGCAAGTATGAGATTCGCATTTCAGGTAGAATCCAACATCTATTGATTTCTGCTGTATAGATGCTGTGAATATTCATTCTGCACATTATAACTGGACATTTAAGGATAGAAATTCGTTATTTTTGTTTCTCTCTTTGTGCAACAAACGAAATCGATACCATTTTCTTGTTTATATGGTCAACAATAATATAATATCTACTAGATGTTGCAACAATGCAAATGTGTTATTTCTGCACCAAAGCCCCACGAGAAGTTTCAATACCTCTCAAATGCTCACTGGCCGCTAGTTTCTCTAGTAAATATGGCAACTTCTTATAAATGTACAACTACTACATAACTGGCTTTACACAATCCGACATTTAAGTAGTCCTTCAATTCTTTCAAAAGTCTACTCATTGAAACTGATTAAAATGGTTATACAACTTGATTTGGAGTTATTAGTCCTTATTATTGAACTGTAAAGAGACTTTGTTTTTATAATTTCAAAAGAATCGTCGGTAAATAATTTGATATTTTTCTGTAGTCTAATTTTTATTGCTTGCTTTCACTTACTATTACACGCAGTTGTGTGTATATCGGATATGAGATACAGTGTTGTTGTTGTTGTTGTTGTTGTTGTTGTTGTTGTTGTTGTTCTTCTTCTTCTTCTTCTTCTTCTTCTTCTTCTTCTTCTTCTTCTTCTTCTTCTTCTTCTTCTTCTTCTTCTTCTTTATTGAAAGTACTCTTTGCATTGTTTCAGTGTGTATTGGTCCCATTTTCTGTACGTTGTGCGTATTCATAAGTACTAGGGTCTTGGTTATGTTTGATAATGATATGATAGGTCCCTATTATATGAATTCTTTCATGTTCTGACTCAGTATTCTATATCTCCAGATCTTTATATTTTAACACTTTTTTTGTTTCATTGCGAGATAAATTATTGTCTTTTGAATTTAATAATTTGATGGAGCCAGGATGGTTTTTCTAATATTTCTTGACAATATCCAGCGAAGTAAGCTTAATTTCATTGTGATTGGTGTATCTTTATCTCCTGATACGTTTCGATTAATAACTCACCTTTTCAGCTGGCATTTCATAATGCCAGCATAAATTTTATTGAAGAAAAGTTTGTAGATGTATATTGTTTTACTGAGACTAAAAGGCCAGGGACAATTTCGTTAATTGTTTCTTCCCAAATTTCTTGCCTGAATTTTTCAGTAAGTTTAGTAGGTTTTCTAACAGATTAATATAAAACGTTTTAAAGCCATCTACATAGATGAGGTTGTTCATAGTGTGTCCATAATATTTATAACTCTTTCTTGTTTGAATCAGAGCTTCGTAAAAAAAGAGAAATTATTGGAATGTTCTTCTCATTGTTACTATAGGACTGGTTTTAATTATTTCCACCTTACTTTGTGATAATAGTCCAGAAATATTTGACATGTAATGTTTAATGAACTTTGTAAGTATATTGATGAAGTTTTATTCATGCATAGTGTACTCAGAGCTTAAGGATATGACATACCATTAATATTTTTCAGTAATTAATCTAAGGCATCCTATGTTTTATTTCTTACTTTCTCTCTTCGTCTCTATCTCCCCTCTCTCTCCCTCTTTCTCTCTCTCTCTCCTCCTCTTTCTCTCTCTCTCCTCCTCTTTCTCTCTCTCTCTCCTCCTCTTTCTCTCTCTCTCTCCTCCTCTTTCTCTCTCTTTCTTTCTATTGATGTCATTAATAACATCCCTTCTCAACTTTTCAACTTCTCTGATATGTTATTGCTCTTCGGGCGAGAAACCAACAAATAATGTGTGTGTATGTTAATAGCAAGAAAGTTATAGACCAATATGCTCGGGTGTTATTAAAACTTTTGTCTAGGAAATTGATGTGACTGTCTCAAACAGATATTCAAAGGCTGATTGTAGTCCTCTAACCAGTTCATTGTTTGATCACGTTGCATACTTATGAATAACCGTCTCAAATTGTTGATCATGTTTTTCCAAATTACATTGCTCTTCTGAATGCATTACTGAGATATTATATATTATGGAGAACCACAATCGCAGTCGACACTATTATACTATTTCCGCTTCATTTCTGAACCATCTTATTTTTTAAAATACTTTTTTTCTTCCGTGTTTTTTATCCACCTGATCAAGCTTGAATTTTGGTTTATGCTGGTATATTTTCTGTTATTTTTAATTAGTCTTTAAAAGACTTTTCATTTAAATACATTAGTTTCTCAACAGCGGTGTTCATGTTTATGGAAGACGTTTACTTAGCATATTTCATAATACTTCATTAAGCTTCTCTGTTGCTTTGAAAGTCTCCTCTGTTTAATTATTTACTATCTGCGCGATATATTCAGAATGAAGCCATTGTTTTGTTCTTTTTATTACGTTTTGCTAACTATCTTAACTTCAGGATGAGGATATTCTAGCAATAAGTTATTGCTACATCAACTCGAATATCCATCTCCATTTTTATTAAACTTAATTGTCGTTGTCTTACTACGAATTATCATTCATTTCTGTTTCATAGAGCTTTTGGTTTTGGGACTATTTGCTCCCAAATTAGCTATTTAGTTGAAGTCTAGAGATACTCTTAGACCAGGATTAACTTCTTTCTCAATCTGATTCAGTAATTGCAAAATAATTACTCTGCATCGACTTACGTCTGACTTTTTTTTGCAGGTATTGATGAGCAAATTTCGACCATTTATTTGGTTTGTCATTATTGTCATGGGGTTGAATTATTTCTAGTAATATTGAATTATTTCTAGCAATATTTTGTACTTTTATGCAAAATTTAAAATTACACATTATCCTTGTAAATCTTGGCCAAGTAATGTGGTCTTTAGTTGCATTTTTTAATATATTTTTATATGCAAGACTCGATCTTTCTGATTATGATACTCAATCATTCTGTTTGGATGCAGTTAATTGGCCATTAATATATAATAGATTATCAGCTGTTGATCTATGATGGTTAATCGACAGTTAAAAGAAGTACAATACATTTATATTAAGCAACAAATAGTATTATTATAAGGCACAGGAGTGGTTGTGTGGTAAGTAGCTTGCTTACCAACCACATGGTTCTGGGTTCATTCCCACTGCGTGGCACTTTGGGCAGGTGTCTTCTACTATAAACTCGGACCCACCAAAGCCTTGTGAGGGGATTTGGTAGACGGAAACTGAAAGAAGCCCGTCGTGTATATGTATATATATGTATGTATGTGTGTATATATGTGTGTGCGTCTGTGCTTGTCCCCCTAACATCGCTTGACAACCGATGCTGGTGTGCTTACGTACCCGTAACTTAGCGGTTCGGCAATAAAGAGCGATAGAATAAGTGCTAGGCTTCCAAAGAATAAGTCCTGAGGTCGATTTGCTCGACTAAAGGCGATGCTCCAGCATGGCCGCAGTCAAAGGACTGAAACAAGTAAAAGAGTAAACGATACACATGTATTCTTCAGCTTTTTGCCATCATTTATTTTCTTCTGAATCATTACAGTTCATCTTTGACCATCCATTCAGTTACAATTTCTTGGTGTACACAGCCTTTTGTTGATTAGCATGAAAATTCACCAAAACCTTGTACCAAAAACCTAGCTCTGGCCCAGCTGTAGTAGTAGTAGTAGTAGTAGTAGTAGTAGTAGTAGTAGTAGTAGTAGTAGTAGTAGTAGTAGTAGTAGTAGTAGTAGTAGTAGATGTAGCAATATTAGCATCATTATCGTCGTTATCATTATTGCCGTCATCACCATAGTCATCACCTAAATAATTATTATTAAATCTTACAGCGCTCAGATGTATATTTAAATGAATGCTGTAATGCGAAGATATAGCTTAATTCACTCCGAATATATTGAATCTATTAGTTAGATCAGCTGGCAGGAAAATATTTGAAGAAGAAACCCCGTTGACTCTTTGCCCTTATCAAGAAAGTCTTGATGTTTGACGATGAAGATGAATTGCAAATTGAAGAAGAGTCGATTATAAGACTGGAAGGTTAAAAAAGAAACACTGATGATAGACCATCGTTAACTATTTGCAAATTTTATTTTCAATTTGTCAGCTTTCTCTAATTGGTTGAGGTATGGTTCACAATAGTGATTCCAACGTCGAAATATATTCAAATAACAGTCCAACTTATAAAAGGCAAAAGATGCATAGTGTTGAAAATGCTTACTTAAAGACTGACGGTAAAAACGTTAAAAAAACATCGCAAACGACAGAGACAACTTTTGAGAGACGCTGTAGGAAAGGACACGATAGGAATGAGTTATACCCATAAAGACAGTCACTACCTTCCCAAATATTTTATCAAAATAAAGATAATGAGGAAATCAACATAACTTTACAAATACTTCTTAAGTCCTGACGGTACCCGAAGCTCTATTGCTAACCCTGAGTTATACTATATACACTGATAAAAGATTGAAGAGACTGAATCAGATGGTGATACAAGTTTTAAGGTCAATTTCCTACACTTACGGTAGCGAAGTGTATTCAATGGCTTACTGTTTGCTAGGAAGAAAGTTGAATAAGGAAAGCAAATGGCCCAAAAGACGGTGACAACAGCAGGCACTGGATGTAAAAACACTGTTGCGGCTGCTTTTTTCACAAAATCATCGATCACTTCTTTCCGAGGTTGCCTAGAGAGGAAGTTAATGCAATCAAAATCACCTTACCTTCAATAATGACACCGCAGTACATCGATTGAAGCTTATGAATAAACTGAGTGTTTTCTTCCTCCAGCACATGAGTGACCACAGACTAAAAACGATATCCTAGTGACATAATCTACACTATTCATCAATTAACAGTTTAAGAATGACGGTTTGCTTTTATTATAACCAACGACTATTGTTGAAGTACTGTTACTAACTGTTTGAACACTGTTGTCCGTGGGGATTCTTTTGCAGTTCCTATTCTTCGTAATTATTTTACTTTCCTTGTTAGTTAGTTAGTTAGTTAGTTAGTTAATTTGGCTCAAAAGCAAATAGCAAGGCCATGTAGGGGGACATGGAGTTAAGTACAGGGTGGTGTTCATGTAAAGAGTTCAGGCCACTTGAGGTCAAGGGAGGCTTTGAACAAAGCGGTCGTCGGCATATTCACCATCTCGTCTGGCAGCTTGTTCCGCGGATCCGCAACCCGGACGGAGAAAGCTCCTCTCCTTCGATTGAGATGAAATCGTCGCAGGTAGAGCTTTTCGGAATGACCCCGCAGCCGACGCTCTGGAGCAGGAGTGAAGAACAGCTCTTTCGAGAGGTTACACTTTCCGCTTATGATGTTGTGGGCGAGAATGAGATCACCACGGCGGCGGCGTTTTTCAAGAGAATAAAGGTCGAGCGTCCTCAGCCTTTCTTCGTAGGACAAATTTTTGAGACCATGAACCATGCGGGTAGCCAGCTTCTGGACTCTTTCGAGATGCTGTATGTCGTTGAGGAGATAAGGAAAAGAGGCTTGAATCCCATACTCCAATATGGGTCTCACCAGCGTGACATAGAGTGGTAGGAATATGGCTGCTGTGAGCATTCCGAATGACCGTCGAATCAAGAACAGAATTCCGCGTGCTTTGTTGGCAGCATGGACGCACTGGGCCGAAGGCGAAAAGGAGGAATCCACCAAGATACCTAGGTCCTTTACCTGATCGGTCCTCTCCAGCAGCAGACGACCCGGCTCGAAATCAAGTTGAGTTGCAGGAGTAGAGCCGACAGGCAGATGACAGCACTTTGACACGTTCAGACACAGGTCCCGGCTGGACATGGGCAAAGAATGCTTTTGGATTGCTACTGGCATTTGCCGCGATTTTGTATTCGTAACTGAAGCGTTCTTTCTTTTCAATTTTCACGGCTCGGTCTCGTTGAGTTTTGTACACCTCAAAAGCTGCAGTCGAATCCAGATTTTTGAATTCAGCCCAAGCAATATCTCTGAGTCGACGTTCTCGTTTAACCCTCTTCGTCACCCAGGGCTTGTGTTTCTTCCTCTTGGGAAGCCCAACGGGAACTGCCTGGTCAGTCAAACAGATTACATATGCTTTGAGGGATGACCATAGTTCGTCAACTGAGGACAACGTCATCAGGGATCGCCAGTCCAGAAGCGCGGAAGCCTCGGTTAGAATTTCAAGATTAATTGCAGAGAAGACTCTACGTGGCAGCGAAGTAGTCGTGGGCGTAGAAAAAGTTGTGTGCATGACGAACTTCAGGACCGCATGATCACTCTTGGCAAGAGGTGCGCACACAGATACGTCTGACACTGATCTTGGATAGCGGGAGAATACCAGATCTAGCATAGATGGCTGCTGCCCAGACCGATGCCTTGTCGGATATTCAACATGTTGCGATAGAAAACAATCTTCAGCCACGTCAAGAAGGGCCTGGCCGAACCGGGAAGATGTTGTACAAATTGATTGTTATTTATGTTGTTTTTATTTCTTTATAACTTCTCCTAGTTCTTGATAAAATCACTTCGGATTAGAGTCGAAATGTGTGTTTTGTTCAGAAATTAACAAATATTTGTGTTGTATTCTTAATCCATCGCTCGGTTCAACATCTCCACTTGGTCACTGAGAACATTTAGCGGAATCTACTAGGTTGTCCTTATTGGAGCCAAGTCTCCAGTTTAATAATAGTTTGCTTCTTTCCTCCACAGAAACTCTGGGGAAAGCTATAGGCATTTCCCCTTATCTTCTAAGATATAGTTAAAAAATAATGCATGTCTTACGACATGCATTCTCTATTTTGCTTTTAGTCGTGTCGTTTCGATGTTGGTTCCATTAAGGGTTCTTTCATTCTTTTACGTGCTTCATTCGTTTGACTGCGGCCATGCTAGAGCACTGACTTTACTCGAACAAATCGACCCTTGGACTTATTCTTCGTAAGCCTAACACTTATTCTATCGGTCTCTATTGCCGAACCGCTAAGTTACGGGGACGTAAACACAGCAGCATCGGCTGTCAAGCGATGGTGGGGGGACAAACACAGACACACAAACACACACACACACACACACACACACACACACACACACACACAGATATATATATATATATATATATATATATATAAAACGGACTTCTTTCAGCTTCCGTCTACCAAATCCACTCACAAGGCTTTGGCCGGCGCGAGGCACTTGCGCAAGATGTCACAAATGGGACTGGACCCGGAACCATGTGGTTAAGAAGCAAGCTTCTTACCACACAGCCATTTGTTAATTTGCTTCTCTTAATTTCTATTTCTATGTGATCACTTTCCATATGGTTCAGATTTTGGTTTTTGGCTTATCATGTAATTATACTAGTAGCTGTACTAACTACCGGAAATGTAATTTTATTTAACCGGGTGATATTGATGTTCGTGACCATTTCTCAAAAATATTGATGGCGAGGAGTACGAATTTATTGTTGCAATCATTTTGTCGTTAAATTTATTGTTGGGAACATTCATTGATTCTTCGAAAAATTTACTGTATTAATTTTGTATTTACCTTCACCTTTAGATTGTTATGGTCTTTATTTCCACTTTCAGAATGTATCGTTACTATTTACATTTATGAATATTTTTGTTTGTGTAATATTCTGAAGTTTGTCTAGACTTACTTTTTATTTTCCCATGTTTTGTCCATATTAGACAAGTTTTGTTTTGTTTTGTTTTGTTTTTTTTCGTGATTTTTCAGTTTCTATATTTTATTGCGTGTTAGGAACCATTGCAATATGTTAATTGTATTTGTTTTGTTTTAGTTTCTCTTTGGTTTCTTCTATTCGCGTTGCTTTGAGAAAATATTTCCTTATGTAAGCTAGTCTGTTGCGATCTATCACAAAACTCTTCCGAATGTTTATAAATTGTATGATGTTAGTTTGGTATTTTTTTAGATCAGTATTGTTTAAAATGTGTATGTACAATAGAAACTTAATACTTCTATATCCATTTGAATTTTCCCCTTATTTGTGAAACCTGAAAAGTGCAGCCAGCTCTTTATTCATACGTCATTATTTTCGTTATTACCCTGAGCACGTAAGCGAAAGTAGGGAATTTCAGTCGCTTGTCTTAGTCGTTTAGTCTGTGTATTTGCAAAATTACTGGGAAACGGCTGAACGGATTTTCACCAAATTTAGCAGAAATACTCTTTGGGTGAGTGGCTCGAACTCATTATTTTGGTTTGATTATATTCAATGCGTAAACGATAAGCAGGGGAAATAACTCTTGATGTCATTTTGTCGAAATATGAATTTATTTTGCCCTTGTGTGCGACCCACCGATGCCTGCTTTTTAATTTTTTTTAATTTTATTTACTTCTGATGATGTTGATTGTTGTTTGTTTTGATAGCAAACATTTGCTTCAGATTTAATTCGGTCGTTTTTAATCGATGTCGTATATATTTCGAAGTAGATAAATAACGTTTTCTTATGTTAAATGTTTCTGGTGCTCTCTTAATATTGTTATTAATATTCGTATACGTCGTATTGATCTGCCGTCAAATTTCTTGGTGGTGTTCCTTTATAAACTTCCTGAGTTCAAAATCAACCGGGGCAACGGTATTTTTCTCTCGCCAGTCGATAAAACAAAGTACCAGTTGAGCACAGCGATCGATCGTATAACCCCTCCCCTCAAATACACTGGCCTTGTCTCTAAATTAGAAATCATAACTTTTGCATTGGTTCTTTTAATTTGAATGTTAGTCTTTTCTATCGTGATTTATTTAATAGAAATAATTTTATTGGATAATTTGAAAACAAGAGAGTTCCTCATTTCCTCAGAGTTGAGAAAATGTCTGTCTCTTAGACATTTATTTAATTTTAAAATTATTGTTCACATGCTAATTGATAACGATGGCTTCTTTTCGAAGAACAATGGAAGATAATAGCCACAAACGCAGCGACACTGATCATACCCCCAAGGAAAACACTAATGAAAGATATTCACTTCGAAATTAAAAGTACTACAGAAAAATAACTAAACAGGCGAAAAATGTTAATATTGAACAAGTACACACAGTAAACATTCAGACTATAACAAATGAAGTGAATCTTTTATTAATAACAGTAATATGAATGGCAGCAGTTTTGCAAGTGTTACTGGTCAAATGAAGCAACTTAATATAGACTAACTTCTGAAAGAAGGCATGGGATGACAGATGTAGTGGATCTTGCATGCATGAGGTGGATTCGATCCACCATAGCCAAATTTAAATTAACACTGCAACAGAACTTTTCCCACGTTGGAACAATGGTTTTTCTCTGACAGCAGTTTTACATTTTCCAGATACCTTTAGCTAGGCCGAAATAATGTATTCACCACTTAACCTTTTCTAACCTATTCTACTTCACCAAAAGATAGAATAGAGATAATAAGACCACCAACTAAATATATCTACATTCTGGATAGTTATATAAGAGAGCACACCCCAAGCAAAACTCAGTTAATCAAAGTCGGTGACGACTCAACGAGTTCAGTCACCTCGGTGACGACGAAGTCTGGCTGACCAGCTAGAACATTGGTCAGAGGGAGAAATGAAGTTTACTGTCAGCAACTGTGAGACAACGTCCCACACCCTACAACTCTCACTAGCTCCAATTCTTTTCTCTTACAACATCGTTCTATCTCTCTCTCTGTATTTACTACTAAACAATGAAGAGGACACAAACACAAACTTTACTTCGCATGCTTGTGGATTTATTATAACTTGCCCGTCCAGGCAAGGTATTTGTAACGTAACGGTAAATAAATACTTTCTTAAAACTTCATGCATTGTTCGTCTTTCACATCCTACAGTATGCAATTATAACAACACATTTTTATCATCACAAACCGGTGACCCAGAACAAGAGAATTGCAACCTTCCCAAAAACCAACCGTTAGAAACTGGCGGCCCCAACGTTGCACCACAATAGGCATCGCTACAAAAATAAAACTTTATCGTTACATATATTACCAAACAAAACTTTTTTTATTATTTTTCACACTTCATTGAAGAACTACTTGTTCCTTGCAGTAAACAGAGAGCAATTCCTCCTTATACCTTCAAAATATTAACTGGTGGTGTCCCAGGCCCATGTGAAGAAAAATATGTCCTTCATTTTCTGGAAAACATTATGAAAGTCGTAATAACTCTTCAAAGAACACAGTGCCGTTTTAAAGCTGTACCCCGTCGTTGGTGCAGAACGTAGAGCCATGAGATTTGTCGTACAGTACAGAGTGTACAGCCTCTAGTTGTATTGAATCAAAGGTAACTTCAGCGTTTGTGTCAAGAGATTATCAGACAGAAACAAACAACAGATCAGAAATTGCAACGAAAAAACAGCCTACAGAAACTGAGGTACCAGTTCAGAGAGATTGCAATGGTACATGGGAAAATCTGAGGTCTAAACTTCATCGTCATCCCCAGCAAAAACGGAACAGAAATGTCACTAGAGTTTTCTTATTTCGATCGCATATGAAGATAGCTCTGGCATTTTCAACTATCTTTGAATTCTGCAACAGTATGGTAATAATGAGCAGGAAAAAGTGTTACACTTCCAAAAGGAATGTGGTCTGCACTCCTGTCTCTATTGTTGCTATCATCAGTCTGTTTGCAACCATAACAGCAGCAACAGCCACAACAAATAAACTAAACCCCTCTCGAACAGAAATAGACGTAAAAGATATCGCGGAGAACTGTTGCTTCAAAAAGTAAATAAAACAAGAGGAAAATCACTTCGTCTGCTTTTACGTTCTGAGATCATAATCCGCTGAGGTTGACTTTTCATTTAAACCTTTCCCAGTTGATAAAATAAGTACCGGCGTTGACGCAATCGACTTCTCCACTCCTTAAACACTGCTGGTCCTGAGCCAAAATTTGAAACCATTGATATTATTATTATTATGATTATTATGCTTGGCTTTTACATTTTATTTGTACAAGTTGATTTTAAGTCTCACCCAGAGACCTCAAGTGACAAGTTAATTCAGATTGTTGTTATGACTAGTGTGCCATATTTTTGGTATTGCAAAAAGTATTGCTCCTAAGAGTGTCAAAACAAGAAAATTAAGAGTTTTTTTTAAAGTAGTTTGATTATAAGATGAGAGTGTGATCTTAAAATGACAGTAAAATGTGTTTGCTATTTTGTACATTTAAAAGTATTTTTGACAACATTATCATTATCTTTTTTCTCTTTATCACAGGTTTTATTGAAGCTCCTGGAGTTTTGCATGCGTAGCGGGCTTACTACCTGCAGCCTACGGTACCATGCTTTCCTTTTTTTCAGCTTACTAATACTTACCTGATTGTTCTGACTGTGCCAAGGACGCAAATCTTTTGTGGTAGTTTTATGGGCACTATATTCCAGTTTTCTTTATATTCCCCTTGATGCCTTCTAATATTGTCCCCGAGAACCCAACAATAATAAGCACTATCTTCACCTTCATTTTCCATATCCGGGCTATTTTGTACTTAAGAGGGTTGTATTGTTCTCGAACTTCGTTGTTAGTGGTCCGAGTGCCCCTACAAGTAATATGATGTCAAATACTTTCTTGCAATTTCGTCTTGCATTTTTCTAGTTCTTTGCCACTTATGCATGCATCCCTAGGTATTGTAATATCCATAATATTGTTTTCCCTTTTGTATCTACCACAACAATGCCTGGTCACCGAGCATCGTTTAGGGAGTCACACTGGATTGTAAAATCCCACAGTCTCTTATATTCCTTGTTTCCAATGACTCTTTGTGGAATCGATGTAATCAATTATCCCCCTCCTCCTAAAATTACTTCCCTCCCACCAGAATTTGAGACCATTATTGTGGGGTTTTGTTTGTTGTTAATGCTGTTGTTCCTGCTGCTACCATTATTGCTATTGCTGTTGTTGTTACTGTTATTTGTGTTGTTTTGTAACTTTTGTTACATATCCTATCAGGCTGTCCACAGTGGAGTAATTTTCTGGACTGCATAGTATTTTTTATGTTGCTCCAGGATGTTATTCATCTTGTTATTCACGAATTCTGGAATTCCAATGGCCATATGATATTGCTTTCGTTTTCGCATTCAATTTCCTGTCGATTTTGATTTCCAACCCTTTGTTGCTGTTGTTGTTGTTATCGTAGTCATCATCATCATCATCATCATCATCATCATTATTATTATTATTATTATTATTATTATTATTATTATTATTATTATTATTATTATTAATGTTGTTGTTGTAGTTGTTGTTGTTGTTGTTGTTTGCATTATATTCAAAGGAATTTCACCTGATTGTTCTGTAAAATAAATGCAGTTCATTCTTAGGTGTAAACCTTCATAGTTTATAGGAATATTCATGCACGACTAAAAATTGAAAATATGTTGTCGTGTATATTCATATTTTACTACTGGTGTACTTATTTTAATATTGTAGTATATAGTTTAGGCAATATTTTTGTTGAAGTCTATGTCAGGTGTGGTGTTTGAAGTGTAATTCGGTGGTTTATTTTAGCTTTAAGTATATTTCCCTCGCGATGGTTTCAATAGAGAAGTTGAAAAATATCTTCGATATTTATGTTCCTTCTGTGTTATTTTTTACCTTTTCGATTGTATATTATGTTATAAGTTTTGTGCGACTCAGTGTAGAGAGTGTATTATAGTTCATAAAATCCGCTATATGCAATCGAAGCAATATTAAAATAAAATCACAACTTATGTATTATACTTAATATAAATATATCATTAAAAGACAATTTACTGCGGCATTTATCCAGGGATAACATTCCTTATGGAAGGGCTGTGTCTAAACACAATACACATCGGACGAAGCCGAAAATCTTCCCGGCATTTTTAATTGCTTCTATTACATATAACGGATGTATACATACTTACATACATACACACATACATACATACATACAC
>NC_042999.1:120943791-120956291 GCF_006345805.1 Octopus sinensis
ATGTACATCAAAATTGTTGCATTTTCTTTATATGCTTTACATGGGAATTATCTAGATGAAACCATAGTTTATTTTGTACGACAGATAAAGTTAGTATTGGATTAGTCATTGCTGCTTAAAATGAAAAACAATTAATCACTAAATGGAGCAAACTTCATAGTGTTATGTGCCTACAACTCAACATAGAAGGCAGCACAACAGTGTTTCATTCTTTGTTTTCAGATATTTCTATATTTGAAAAGGGATGAAATTAATATCATCAACAATAAATTCAATGCTAATATCCGCAAGAAGAATAATAGACTTAACCGCAACAGCAGTATATACATGACTAAATTCTAAACCTAAGCACAATAAATGATTATAAAAGGCATGTCAAAAGTCCTGTAGCAATTACGTCCTATTGCAATGTTAACCTATCACACGTTCTCTCCACTATCATTATGAACGGTGATAACTTCCAGTTCATGATTAGATATAGAAACGCTGAGAGTAAGACAAGTAGGTGAACATTCATTGGAAACGAATAATTGCAATGATTCTTCGTTAACATAACTATTCCAGCGTTAAAACGTTAAGCAAATGCATCAAATAGTTGATGACAGCTCTAGAGACACTATATTAAAGAATCATTTGTCTATATGTTAAATGTACAGGTTAGTTATTTGCATAACATAAAAAAGGCCAGGGACTGTACACAATTTAAGATAAATGATGATTAGGGCAAATTAAATTTCGTAGAGTGTAACATTTGGTTTAGAATATTACCGAATAACTTCCAAAACCAAGATTTCTGCAGGAGCTTCCTTTCAATCTCGATATCAATCAGCAAGGGTAGCAATTCGTTACAACTGGTTAGCCGGATCTCAAAAATGTAAGAAAATAGCAGTAATAGTTTGAAAGGGGAAGTATTTGTTTGTTTAGAGAAAACATTCTACACTGACACACGAACGGAGTAAACATTAAGTAAGAAACCTATGGTAATTCACTGACCTCCTTTCAATTCATAGTTTTTACCTACTGCATTAAGAATTCAATAGATTTCTTTTGAAGCAGCTATGCTAATACTGAGTCTGAATAACGTTTTGACGCTTTTAACAAAATACTGAAATCACAATAAGTTTTGTTGACTGTCTAGTCTCTTAAAGTTTCCCAGACCATCAAAGTTATATTTCAATTCGGATATTGAAAGAAATATTCGCACAGATTATATATATATTATATATATTATATATAATATATATATATATATATATTATATATATATATATATTTGTGTGTGTGTGTGTATATATATATATACAGATATATATATATATTATATATATATATGTATGTATGTATGTATGTATGTATGTATGTATGTATGTATGTTTATGTACAGATTAGTTATTTACATAACATAAAAAAGGCCAGCGACAGTACAAAAGTTAAAATAAATGATGATGATTTGGACAAATTAAATTATGTAAAATATAACATTTGGTTTAGAATATCGTCCCCTCTGCCCCCTGTGGGCTAAACATAGAGGGGACAAACAAAGACAGACAATGGTATTAAGTCGATTACATCGATTCCAGTGCGTAACTGGTACTTATTTAATTGACCCCGAAAGGATAAAAAACCAAGTCGACAACGGCGGAATTTGAACTCAGAACATAAAGACAGGCGAAATACCGCTAAGCATTTCGCCCAGCGTGCTAACGTTTCTGCCAGCTCACTACCTCACAGATATAGGAGGGTGCTGAAAAGTTCCTGGCTTTAAGGATACCGCAAAAGAGTAGAGCTATTTAGAAGAAGATATGCAAAACATCATGATGGTATGCAATATAGCTTTCTCTTTTTACAGATTTAATGCATAATGCCAGCTCCTACTGAGTAGTTTGATAAAATTGAAGCACGGCGGTCATGAAGTTCCTCTTTTTGTAAGGCAAAGGAGCGGTGGAAACTGATGGCGAGATGAAGGAAGTCTTCAAGGATGGTTACCCATCTCACTCTAAATTGAACATTTGGATGTCAAGGATTCGGACTGGTCATTTAGAGGTCACAGATGAATCTCGGTCAGAACGGTCGACTTCCACGACCACAGAGGACAAAGCTGTCTATGTGCACGTCATGCTTCTCGAGGACCGCCAGATTTCAACTAAAGTCATAGCTGAAACTCTGGGGATTTCTCGTGAAAGAATTGGCGACATCATTCACAATATTCTGGACATGAGAAAGCTTTCCTCGGAACGGTGCCAAAATGCCTGAACACCGATCAGAGGCGCATCAAAATGATGACATTAAAAGCGATTTGGACCGTTTTGCAGCGGATGAGGTTGATTTTTATGGCTCATTTAGTCATTATGGATGAAAGTTAGCTTCATCATTACGAAGCAGCAATCAATGGAGTGGTGCCACAGCGGTTCACCGCGTCCAAAGAAGATTCGGATCCAGACGTCAGCTGGAAAGATTCTAGCTTCAGTGTTAAGGGACAAAGATGAAGGACTTCTCATAAAATATCTGCCAAAGAGTTGTGCCATCAGCGTGAAGCTTTGAAACAGTAACACCATTGAAAGCTGAGCCGTGAAAGGCTGAGCACATACAGCACATGGAACTCTACGAAAAATACGCGACTTTGGCTACGAGTTGGTACCCACCTTACTCTCCTGGTTTGGCCCCTTCCGACTATAACCTCTTTCCACAACTGAAAAAACAACACAAGGGAAGGAAATTTTACTCCGATTCAGGAGTGGGTGCTGCTACAGAGATCTGGTTGTAGTCTCAATCTTTTGAGTTTTACAGAGCTGGAATCGAACTCGGAATCCTCGGGTTAGTAGCCCGCACTCTTAACCACTACGCCATATTGAAAAATACCTTAGGAATGAGAACCCAGGTTCGAAATTTCCGCAAGACACCTGATGAAGGTTGGGGCGTATATCAGCCGAAACGTTTTGTTTACAACAAACAAGATGAGGATAAATATCCATCAATTGTAAATAATGTAAATAATATACATAATTCCTCATCTCTGAAATATAGAACTGCATAAACTCATAAATGTTACGTTATATGGTACACTTTGATCAGATACCTAATTTAGGAATATTCAATTAGATTTTTAAATTTGTAATATACTCCTTATTTGATTGATTATATTTGATCTCTGTCTATGCTGAAGTTTTACTGAATGACTAGATTCATAAAGAACTATCATATAATTCACAACTATACTGTTCTAAACAATTCATCAAAATATATTATATCAAATAGAGAGTATTACAGACACCTCTGGCATATAAAATCGACTTTGCCATTCCCCTGCTCTCAACATCATGTATACAGACAAGAAAAAGGTGAGATTTCAACATATCCTGAATTTTACACAGCACTTAGATCAGAAATCACTGGGTATCCAAGTTTATTGTACACTACTAAGTGAAACGTGATAAAAGTTATATCAAGACAACATATCTAACGTCAGACCATCTACTTGCGTGACAGATATTTTTTTTTCGATCAGAGCAGATTTGGGTATACAAAAGAATAGTAACAACAATCTAATATATTACAGAGTGTTTCAGACACTTTAGAATTTAAAATGTTTTTGTGTGTGTGTATCTGTGTGTGTGTGTGTATGTGTGTGTGTGTGTGTGTGTGGTGTGTGTGTGTGTGTGTGTGTGTGTGTGTGTGTGTATACATACGAATATACCAGCCTACATCACTCGGAATTGAGGATGATTTAGTAGAATGTGACAGATTCAGTGAAGGCATGGAAAGTTAGAAAAACACTCGGCTTTAACCTGAATGAACCGCAGTAGCCCAGATTAATACAAAGGAAAACAAATATTGGAAGAAATTTTCAATTTTATTATTTCACTCAACTTCTGTAGAAGTGAAAGTCTTGACTGACGATATAACCTGACACCCGGTTCCAGGAACCTGCGATCTTGTAACTTATGTACAGTTATATAGTGGTATGTGTGCGTGTATGTGTGTGTGTGTGTGTGTGTGTGTGTGTGTGTGTGTGTGTGTGTGTTTGTGTGTGTGTGTGTGTGTGTGCTCGCGCGTGTGTGTTTGTGTATACTAAGGTCACTTTGTAATTATTTTGTTTATAAAAGTATTTATTTCACTGCTACATCAGTGGAATGAAATAATAAAATTGAAATTTTCTTGCAATATTAGTTTTCCTCTGAATTCCTGTGAGCTGTGTAATTCTTCTCTAAATAGAATATAGCTCAGTGCACACAGAGATAATTCAAAGGTTAAGCCATTACACTTCACTTCTACATATTAGCTTTAATTATGATGGCAGCTTTATCCTCGCAAAACATTAATAGAGGTCACTTGAATTTATACTAATTTTCTTTGATCGTCAGAAAATCTTCAGTTTCCAGTAAGAAGAAATAATAAAAAACCGAAATCTCAATTCATATTCGAATAAAGCATTTCAAATTTTACTCTATCATGAGGAACATGTAGATATGATGCATATTGATTAAAATACATTACCATCATACATTCTCTTAAATAATTTCTGATTGATTTGAAGATTAAGCTACTTCTTAAGATCTACTAATAATTGAAAACGTCAGAAGATGTCAACTGGAAATATATAAATATCGTATAACACTACTTAACACTTCAATTGATAATTCATAGATATTGCTTTTATTTGACCCCATTTATATTTTACTCAAGTTAATGTATTTCATATTTCTCTGGAAACCGATGCCTAATATCAGCAATACTATTCAATGCAATTCCTTTATTTTTTCCCCGCTTAGACGAAGTAAGCAGTCAATAAAACTGCAATATGCTGTCGATAATCCTATGTCTCCAATAGCTATTCTAGCAGGATTATAATTCTTATGGAAAAATCTACATAGATATGTTTGAAAAGTGATAATAACAGATTTCATCGGAATAATCTCATTTAGAGTGTGTACTAACAGCTTTTTTCATCCATCATGGGACCACATAAACTAACAGCTCAGCTGCAGTTATATTTATAAGATTGTATCACATTAATGTTTAGATGCTTTAATCACACTGATACAAATTAAACTAAGACATCTGTAAACAATAACGTAAGGCTAATTGGAACTTGGTAATGAACTTGATTCTTTGGTAGCTTATATTCTGTTCTATATTTTCTCTCAAAACCTCAAGAGCTGCAAATAGATACGCCTACGAATCGGTGGTTCGCATGTTATGATTAATCCTCTATCTTGCCAAACCACTTTACACCATATATCTAGCCAATATATTTGCAATTATGTTCCAAAGTGTTGTTTACTCAGCTGCTGAAAGGCGCTAAAATTGACGGAAGTATTGTTACTCATTGTGCTGAACTCCAATTTCTTGTCGATCGCGATCCAAATAAATAAGGCTAACAACGTAGTCATATTTTTATATCATCTCTAATGTTAATGTGATTTTAAAATATTTGAAATAGCAAAAATAGAATTTGATATAACGCTGGACAACCCTCCCTGCAGTCCAAAGGTGAAATAATTATACGAGATTTTGAAGCTTTTATTCATAACTTTGTTGCTATAATCTGTTACCGTAGAAGATTTTAAAATAACATTTAAATAGCAAATGGCTTTTATGTTCCTCATTTTTACATGATCGATAAATGGAGCTATATGAAATGTATATTAAGTTTCGCTAACTAGTTTTATTAATCTTTATTTTATTTGCATTTTATGAATTTAAGCAATAACCATTTAAATTTACCCTCCATTTTCTAAAATCAGGTATTTTCATGAGGCTAACACAATGAAATCTGCCTATTCATATAAACACATACAATGGCATGAAAACATTTGTATAGAGAGCTTACACTAAAAAACTCAGACATTTGCAAAAAGTCGACAAAGAGACCAATATTTCGAAATAAAATTTAGTAATTCAAATTTTTGAATTGGATCTGAAAATTTTGAATTGATTTTCGATTAATAATAATAATAATAATAATAATAATAATAATAATAATAATAATAATAATAATAATCGCACTGAATAACAACATGGATGTACTACATCGGGCTCCCCAATCAAAAACAAATCTAATCCAATAACATCGATGGAATTAGATAACGGATCCTGTGGAAGAATTGAAGGAAGCGGTGTTTTAACGAAAACAATTTTTTAAAAAGACGAAATTTTACTGCCATACAAAGCATGGTTTCTCCTACGCACGATGTATCAGTGAAACATATGCGAAATATTCACGCGATATCAACACCGGAAAGTTTACAAATTCTAAAATAGAAATGGAACAAAATAATAAGTATATAAATTGAGTAATTACGCATACATTCGAATGTCTACACAACCATATATACATTTTGATACCCATAGGACTACTCATACATCTGAATGTTTACACAACTACGTGACATTTACAGGACACACTCACGCATATAAAAAACCTGCCACAAACGAAGAAAAACAAAAACATTTTTTTCCTGTTTTCTTTCTTTTTTTCTTACTTTAGTTTCACTTTTCGAGCTAACACAGAGTGAACAATTCATAGGTATAAAAACACCAAAAAAAAAACTATGCTCGAAGATAAATCTATCAACAAAAATATACAGACGAATACAGATCTAGGCGCAAGGAGTGGCTGTGTGGTAAGTAGCCTGCTAACCAACCACATGGTTCCGGGTTCAGTCCCACTGCGTGGCATCTTGGGCAAGTGTCTTCTGCTATAGCCCCGGGCCGATCAATGCCTTGTGAGTGGATTTGGTAGACGGAAACTGAAAGAAGCCTGTCGTATATATGTATAAATGTATGTGTGTGTTTGTGTGTCTGTGTTTGTCTCCCTAGCATTGCTTGACAACCGATGCTGGTGTGTTTACTTCCCCGTCAATTAGCGGTTCGGCAAAAGAGACCGATAGAATAAGTACTGGGCTTACAAAGGCAGTGCTCCAGCATGGCCGCAGTCAAATGACTGAAACAAGTAAAAGAGAGAAAAGAGAGAATATCTGTTAGCCTTAAGAAGCTACGTTACGAGCAATGTTTACATGCAGAGAATTCGGTGACGGTGTTGTCTCAAAAAATTTACCCTAAACAGACAAATCCGTCCCTTAATGTCAACGTCGAAGCTCGTCATGTCTCAATGATAATAAAGCAAAATACAAACCAGATTAGTCGTCGACCGGATCACAAAGGGCCACGTACTCGATATAGATCTGTTAGCCTTAAGAAACTACGTTGCGAGAAATGTTTAAATGCACAGAGCTCAGAGACGGTGTTATCTCAAAAAATTAACCCTAAACAGACAGATCCATCCCCGGATGTCAACGTCGAAGCTCGTCATGCCTCACCGTTAACAAAGCAAAATACAAACCGGAATGGTCATCGACCGGATTACAAAGGACCACCTATTCAAATGATGAACCAGATTCGGGGAGAAAAATCAGCTACTGGTTCAAATCTTCCCGACAAACAAGAGCTGGAAGTACCCCACAACCGGAATATTCCAACAGATGGCCATCCAGGCTCATCATCAAATAATCAAAAGAAAATGAATGAAAATAGTCTAGGGAAGATAATAAAGAAATTCTTACAGCTTTCTATCATTCCATATATTTCTGGCTTAAAATTTGAAACAGAAGGGGTTATCATAGTAGCCCAAGACCAATGCCTACCAACAAGGAACTACCAGGCCAACATATTAAGGAACGGCAGCTTCCCAACATGTCGTGTATGTAAACAACGAAATGAAACTATTGATCATGTTGTCTCCATGTGCAATCTTCTTGCACCTACAGAGTATCTCAACAGGCATGATAGAGCTGCACAATATAGTCACTGGGTAATTTGCAAAAACTTGGACTTGCCCCATGATAAAAACTGGTGGGAACACAAACCACCTCCAGTTCTCTAAAATAATCACATCTCACTCCTCTGGAACTTCACCATTCACACTGACAGAAGGATGGAAATAGGCCAGAATCGTATTGAAAGACTTCAGAAAAAATCATGCCTCCTCATTGAAATGTACGCTCAGTTTGCAAGAGATGTGAATGCCAAGATAGATACTGAGGACCGGTGGCTATGGATGAGGAGTGACCTGAACATAGAGACAGAAGCACTCATATGCGCAGCTCAGGAACAAGCGTTAAAGACCAATTATATGAAGTGCAGAATTGACACTACCGATAGTGACAAATGCAGAATGTGTGGTGAGAGGGGTGAAACGGTATGGCACATCGTTAGCGAATGCTCGAAATTGGCACAACGCGAATACAAACGACGCCGTGACAATGTGGCAACCAGAGTTCTTCGGAAACTCTTGTTTCGCATAAACTGAGGTAAAGTAAAGTCTGTCATCACCACTATTATTTTTCGTCATCTGAAAATTTCAAGCAACTTTCTTTTGCATCAGTTATTGCACCTTTGTGCTAGTGGAATGGTGTGTACTGCATTTTTATGGGGGGTGGGGAGATACTTTATTGTTTCAGTACATTTTTTATGGGGTTTTGTTTGAGTTTTCTGTTGTACTAGTTTTTTTTTATCGTGTGTTGTTTGTGTAACGCAAGTTGTGTTCTTTTGTCGAGTATCGGCCTTCTATGGCACATGTCGGTTTTGTTTATTTTGTTGGGTATTTACAGTGTGAATTTATTCTTGTGTTTTTGGAGGTGTGTTGCATAGTAGTGTGTGAGTGTGTAACTCCTAAATCAACTATTCTATAGTATTTATGATTATCCGTCTAGCGTCCTTTTGCTTGGTTTTGTTGTGAGTTTCGTTAATCATTATTATTATTATTATTATTATTATTATTATTATTATTATTATTATTATTATTATAAAGGTGACGAGCTGGCAGAATCGTTAGCTCACCGGTTGAAATGCTTAGTGGCAATTTGTCCGTCGCTACATTCCGAAATCAAATTACGCAAAGGTCATCTTTGCCTTTCATCAAGTTGGGGGTCGATGAATTAATTACAAGTTGAGTACTGGGATCGATGTAATCGTTTATCCCCCTCTCCCAAATTTTAGTCTTTGTGTCTATAGTAGAAAGGATTATTATAATTATTATTACTAAGTCAAGCTGACAGAATCGTTAGCATGCCGGACAAAATACTTAGCAGTATTTCATCCGCTTTCAAATTCCGCCGAGGTCGACTTTGCCTTTCATCCTTTCGGGGTCGATTAAATAAGTACCAGTTACACACTGGGGTCGATATAATCGACTTAATCCGTTTGTCTATCTTTGTTTGTCCTCTCTGTGTTTAGCCCCTTGTGGGTAAAAAAAGAAATAAGTATTTCGTCCGTTTTCACGTTCTCAGATCAAATTCCTCCGTGGTCGGTTTTGTCTTTCATTCTTTCGGGGTCGATAAAATAGGTACTAGTTGAGAAATGAGGTCGCTGTAATCGACTTACCTCCCCACAAAAGTAGTGAAGTAACAGAATCGTTTGCGAGCCGGACAAAATACTTAGTGATATTTCATGTCTTTGTGTTCTGAGTCCAAATTCCGCCAAGGTCGACATTGCCTTTCATCATTATGGGTCGATAAAATAAGTACCATTTGGGTATTCGGGTCCATGTGATTAACTTAACCCCTACCTCGAAATTGCTGGCTTCGTGCCAAAATTCGAAATCATGGTTATTATTATTGCTGTTGTTGTTTTGTTGTTAATATCATCATCATCATCATCATCATCATCATCATCATTAAGATCAACGACGTTATTGCAGTTGTGGCAAATACATTTGCTATTATTTTCCTCACCATCATCATTATTATTAATGTGGCTATTTTTACTGTTATCCGTGTGTTGTTCTTGTATAATTAAAACAATATTTATTAGAAATAAATGGATGAAATAACTGTTCAATTTTAGGAAGCACTGACAAGAATAAGAACGAAATCAAAAAAAATTATCATTCCTAAAATTTATACAAATGACTATACAAAGTTTTCTAAAGCTACAAGATTTTGCTTTTATGATGGAAATACTTAATTGTGAAGTCATGCGTGACATAACTACGCACTATTTGTTTTCATTTCTTTTATGTTTTATTATACATAGCTTTAAATAAGACATTCTTCGAGTGTTCTAAAATAGACTGGCTTCTGTTCATAGAAAATCACATAGCAAATGTCAGCAGTGTAGTAAAGTAGTCAATATGCGAGAGTTGTAGCAGTCAGACTGCTGTTACCGAGGAAGAACAATCGAAGAATACTGAGACAATTACTCCTCCTACATATTGATTATAGCGTTCTATTATAGCAGCCGTTACATGACTTCAACATTCGTTAATACTGAGAAGATAGAAAGGTTAATGAAAGAATTAGGCAGATAAATTATTAGTCATTACTCTAGCACGATTCGCAAAATTACAATAGGATTATTTCAAGAAGGTTGCAGCACAACGAGACCCCGACTTTATTAGAAAAACTCTCATTCAGTCGCCTCGCTATTAACCTTGGAATATTCCACATACAATAGTGAAATTCCCCAGTTGATTTTAGGATTTAGCTATTTGATTTATTCGTTACCTCCTAGTAATTTCCCTGTTCATGCAAATTCAGTTGATTATCTATATTTAAGCAAAAGGTGACACTTTTTATTTGACTCTTACAAACCGGTATCAGTTCTATTTAAGAACTTCTAGACATAACAACTCCATAAATCATTGTCGACAATTTGGGAGGAAACTGCGATACATGGGAGGCTTGTATCACTGTTATTTTTCACTGAATGATCGCTGATACTAAGTAGTTTTAATTTGGCTGTTTGTCATGCAAAACACATAGATAATAAAAAATATATACTTTTATCAGTAACTTTTATACATTATAATATATGGGTGCTGACAAAGGATAAATGAGTAAAGCCGCATCATTTTCAAGGAAAACTTAAAATTCAAACTTTATATCCAAGTATCGATTGCTACACCAAAAATTAAAATGTTATGTCAGTGCTGCAGAAATAAAACCAGACAGCTTCTTTTTTTATTGCGTGATACCCCATGTGACGAAAATGTATGTGAACAAGTTCCATATTATTGAACTAAGCTTTAAAGTTGTTCACCTCTTTTGAATAAAGTTTTAGATAGTATATTATGATTTCAATGCAACTTTACCATAAAATGTGCATTCACGTATGTATTCAAAAAATTATTAGAGACACGCAGACAATGTGTAGTCACTGGTTTGAAACAGCAGCTTAAAAAACACTTAACTGGGGGTTTTATACTTCGTATGTAAAGGAAATATAAAATCTATATATTATACAACTCATAAAAAGTTATGAAATGTTTCATGATTTCAACACGCTTCAATATATTTGTTGAAAATTAGTAGTCTTCTAGTTATGTTCAGATAATTGTAGTTGTGGAATGAATTTTCTTTGAATTCTTCACACATTAATTAACCTATTTATAAAATTGTTAATCACCTTTTAGACTCTTTATGCACTTGCAATTAGCTGTATTGTGTTTAAAATGAAATCTGCAAAATTATTAACGTTAATTCAACTCAAATTATTTAAGAAAAGTTTTCAACTAATTAAACTCCTTAAAATAAAGTCTGTATTCTGAAACTTTATTTCATTTTATTTCACCACTATTGCTCTACCATTTAAAGATATTTATTTCAAAGCTGAATAAAATATTCATGAATAAAATCTTTGTGATATCTATTAAGCCATATAAGAGGATTCTTTTTTAAAGGGCTTCATCTCTATGCAGTACATTTAGGATATACCATATTCATGAGAGATTACCAAATTATCAGAGCATGGTAACGAAATATTCATTAAGTTTATAACTCACCTATTGCTTCTAATATTTAGCCTTGCGACTATCTAGTTCATCTTTACAGCTATAGAGATTGAGTTGTTCAACCTGAAGATTATCAGATGAGGATCATAATACATAAGTGCAGCGCTGATAACACATCATGAAACGTTTATTCCTTGGTTGTACAATGCTATGGAAACTCTTAAGTATAAATTTCAATAAGTACTCAAGCCACGTACAATTCCGTAATTTTTGTATATTTGTAATGTTACTCCGTAGCAAAAGGGCAAGAAACTGAAAGAGACAAGACCAGAGCAAATTAGCCTTTTCCAGTCTTTACTCTTTACTCTTTCCGTTTCAATTCCTTGTCTTTCCGTTACAATTCCTGTCTTTACTACACTAAAGACACACCTATGCATTTTTGTATTTATGCATACATGTATACATATATACTTATACATATATGCATAAATATATGTAGGGGAGGATCGGGAACGAACTTGTGTTTTATAAATGCCACAATTTACAAAACACTCTATCTTCATACTTACACAGTGCTAATCACCTTTTAGAAAGCATAAGTAGTTCTTTAACACATCTAATAACTAATAACAAACCGATTATAGCAACGACTCCATCAATTCCTAGGGATATCTGAGGAAGGAATTTTATTCCGAAATATCATCAGACTATGGATCTTTAAATTACAACAGGTATATATCTCATTGTTTGTATTAGAGTGCATTGTTGTACC
>NC_042999.1:120961291-120981291 GCF_006345805.1 Octopus sinensis
TAACATTTTAAGGTAGATAAATTAATTTATGGAAGTGAAATTCAAGTGTTATATAAATTTAGGAAATAGAATGGTGGTATCTAGATAGATTGATAATTAATAAAAAGGCGTAGAGAATGAAGAGAGGAATATGTGTGAAGAGTGGGAGGTAAGATTGAAGGATGTATTAACATTCTATGAAATTTTTGACATATAGACAGAAAAATATATGTGTCCGTATATATATATGTGGTATACGTACACCACATATATGTAAGCTGTATATGGTATGCCATATGCACATATATGGTGTATATGTATAAATATATATATATATATATATATATATAGGGAAAGTTTACGAAAAAAACACGATTATATTTAGAGAAAGAGAGTCGCATACACACACACACATATACACACGCTAATATATATATATATATATATATATATATATATATATATATATATATAATATATATATATATATAGGCAAAACGAAGCTGCATAGATATGATGAGCATTTTAGAAAGTAATTCTAAGATCTCTCTAAATACTCAGTAAGAGGTACAGATATTCTTCTGCACAGTCTCCGATTGACCAATGATTTATGAATAAAGTTTTGTAGTCGCTCGTGCATTTCGTGTGGAAGACAAAAGCTGTGCTAATGACACCTATTGACCAAAGTCACGTTTCTGAAGATCTCTTCTTTTTTTCCAGACAATCATATTGTTGTTTTTTTTATTTCAATGGCATATCAGATTTAAAGAATTGTATTTTCTCGGGACTATTTGACCTCCTCATTTTTAGTTCGTGTGTGTATTTCATATACATTCATTCGTTTTTTTTAATATATTTTGTTTTATATGTGTCTATCTAGTCTTTTAAATGTATATGCGCACAAGTGGATCTGGGTGTGGGATGAGTGTGTGTGTGAGTGCATGTCCCCTTAATAAAGTGTTGCACCACAACAGCAAGATCGTGGTTTCAATTCCAGGACTGGGTGGTATATTGTGTTCTTGAGCAAAACACTTCATCTCACGTTGCTGTAATCACTTCGACACATGGCATGTGGTACAACGGGGATCTTCGATTTGATAGAGAGGGTAAGATAATGGACAGAACATACATTTGATAACTATAAACAAACGATCGTGCAGGTTGTTCCTTCTCAGACTACCAGAGACTACCATTATTATAAATATATCTATATTTATATATATAATTGGGTTGGCAACTACGTTACCGCCGTTTTTTTTAAATTTAAAGTATTATAAGGTTTAATAAAAAAAAAAACTAATTAATCAATATTGTATTCACCCTTGTTGTTTACAACTTGTTCCCAACGTTCAACAAGATTTTCAATACCTCGTTGGTAGAAATCACCCGATCTAGACTCGAAAAATTGATCCAACCAAGCTCTCAATTCTGCATCAGTATTGAGCGAAATTCCGCGCATAGTATTTCAAAGAGATCGAAAGAGGTGGAAATCCCTTGGTGCTAAATCAGGAGAGTACGGCGGCTGTGGCAGCACCTCCCAGCCATGCGTTTGAATGGCTTCCTTGGTCATATTGGCGATATGAGAGTGGGCGTTGTCGTGCAGCAGAAGAACTCTATGCTGCTGATTAGGTCTTTTTCTCTTGAATATCTCTGTTGAGTCGTTCCATCTGCTGAGCATAGAGTTCCGTGTTGACTGTTTGGTTCCGTTCAAGCAATTAGTAATGGATAATCTCTTCCCAGTCCCACCATAGGCACAACATCGTTTTACGCGGACTAAGATCTTGTTTCACGCGCGGTGTCGCTTGTTTACCGGGGCGAAACCATTCCTTACACTGCTTCATATTGATGTTCAGGCACCATTTTTCACCACCAGTAACGATTCGGTAAAGAAATCGTTGCTTATCTCCATGAGTTGAGCGGTGACGAGCAAGCAAACCAACGGAGATTGTGGCTCGTTGATTTTTGTTGTTGTCACTTAAAGTATGCGGAACCCATGCTCCATACTTCTGAACCTTTCCATCGAGTGAAGATGCTTCTCAATAGCAGTGTGGGAACATTGAATTTTCTCTGTCAGTTCCCTTTTTGTTTGACGAGAATTTTCGTGCAAAAGTTGGTTTACTCGCTCTTCATCGAATTCAACTGGACGGCCAGAACGAGGTGCGTCTTTGAGGTTAAAATTTCCATTTTACCAATCACGAGCGGTTCTTTCAGCTATGGCACCCTCTCCATACACAACACAAATGTCGCAAGCAGCTTTTGCGCGGCCTTAGAACCTTGTTTAAAAGCAAAAAGAAGGTGTCGAAAACGCTCGTTTTTCTTAACTTGACATTCCATTTTGATGATCTGAAAATACACAAAAAAAAAAATAGATTCCAAAATTTAAAAACGCAATAAATTCCAAAATTTAAAAAAAGCGGCGGGAACTTAGTATATATATATATATATATATATATATATATATATATATATATGTGTGTGTGTGTGTGTGTGTGTGTGTGTGTGTGTGTGTTGTGAAGGCTTAGTGGTATTCGGGTCCTGGTTGCTCGTTGTGTCCTTAAGCAAGACACTTTATTTCTCGTTGCTCCTGTCCACTCAGTTGGCAAAATAAGCTGTAACTGTCTTCCAAAGGACTATCCTTGTCATATACTGTGTCGTGTGCGTCTGTCACTTGCACTTTATTTACATGAGTAGGCTGTTTCGTCGTCACAGACGGAGTGCCAGTATATATATATATATATGTATATATATATATATATATAGTCAAAAATTGTGAAGCATGACTGTCAACACTACTACATGAACCCGAAGATTGCAGAATTCAATGCATGAAAGTACTAGTTCAATCAGAATGAATATTTAACATTCTACTATTTCATTTTATTTTATTTTATTCAATTATAATATATTATCTTATAATATATCATTATAAGATTGTAAATAAAACGTGAAAATCAGACAAGGTTGGAATTCTTTTTATTATATATTCTTCTATACACAATCACACACCCCATATATATATATATATATATATATATATATATATATATATATATATATATATATAGATAAGAAAGTTTGTTTGGTAAAGCACGTGGGTGAATATATAAGAAAATAGTAAAGTGTGAAAAAACGACAGAAGGCTTAAATGTTAAAAAATATATATATTTTGTCAAAATGTCTGGAGAATAATGGAAAATTTTTTTTTCCTTTCCTTAAAATGACATAATTTAAAATTTTTTAAAGAAATTACCGTTTCGCGTGTAGCTTTTCAAATTTCTTGTGACGTTATGTTTATATTGCATGGAATTATCGTTGTTTTTATTTCCAGGAGATTTCTAAATAGGGGAGGTAGTGAGTGATTTTTTTCCGGCGTAGGGGAGATAATCGCTTAAAAATTTTTTTTTCTTTTCCTTGTTAATTTCTCTGTGTCAGTATGTTCGGATGGTTGAGTCTGGGTTTGTACTTTTCAATGAAGAATGTTTCCTTGTTCAGTCTCATTTGTGTTGATGATCCGAAAGCACATTGGTAAAATGGGAAGATTAAAATTGTGGCAGTAGTTGCTTTGCGCATTTCTCAATGTGCTCACTAAAAGGTATCATTCTATATTCTGGGAATGCAATCTGTTGTCGATGCAGTGTGCATCTGCGCCTGAGTGATAGTCCCGTGGAACCCACGTAGTCTTGGTGGCAGCCCGAGCATTTAATAACATAAATTATGTTTTCAGAGGCACAAGTAAAGTTAGATTTGATCTTAATTTCTGTCCCTCTTTAAAGAAGAATTCTGATCCTTCCAATAGGTTAGGACATGTTGCACAGTTCGATCTACCACATTTTTTTACTTTTGCATCCGTAATTTTAGAAGACAATTTTGCCTTTGTGAGAATCTTTTTAAGTGATTTAGGCTGTTTGTAGCTTTTAATGATTTGGTGTATGTTTAGAATTTCCTTTAATTTTGGGTTTTTATGAAGTATTGGTAAATTCTGGGTGATGATGGTGAAGGCTTCTTTGTTTCTGGGGTTGTATGTAGATATGTAAGGTAGTATTTTCGGGGAAGGTGTGTTGTTGTGTTGAACTTTTCTTAATTTTCTATGTTGATTTCTGTTGCACGTCTGATCCCATCCTCTATGAGTTGAGCTGGGTAATGTCTGTCAATTAGGGTGTTTTTGAGTTCTTGCAGTCTAAAGTTCCTGGTATTTTGTCTGACACTATTGTGCATATCCTTCTTGCAAGGTTGAAGGGGATGTTTGTTTTAGTGTGTCTTGGGTGGCATGAATTAAAAAGAGGTATTGTTTGGCGTCTGTGGCTTTGTAAAAAATGTCTGTTTCTATTTTAAGGTTAATTTTTTTATTAGTATATCCAAGAACGGGAGCTCCTTTTGGTTGTATTCCATTGTGAACTGTATATTTGGGTTTATGCTGTTCAATAGGTTTTTAAATTTTAGGAGTTTATCTATGTTTTCATTCCAGAGAATGAAACAATCGTCTAGAATCGTTTCCAATTCTCTTTTATGTATTGAGAGAGGGAGTTTCCAAAGATTGATAGAGATTCCTGGTAAATGATTATTTCCATGTATCCCATTGTTAAGTTCGCAATGACTGGTGCTGCCCTTGTACCATAGCAATTCCGGATTTTTGACGGTAAAATGTATTGTCATGTTTGACAATACATGTTTGACAATACATTTTACCGTCAAAAATCCGGAATTGCTATGGGTACAAGGGCAGCACCAGTCATTGCGAACTTAACAATGGGATACATGGAAATAATCATTTACCAGGAATCTCTATCAATCTTTGGAACTCCCTCTCTCAATACATAAAAGAGAATTGGAAACGATTCCTAGACGATTGTTTCATTCTCTGGAATGAAACATAGATAAACTCCTAAAATTTAAAAACCTATTGAACAGCATAAACCCAAATATACAGTTCACAATGGAATACAACCAAAAGGAGCTCCCGTTCTTGATATACTAATTAAAAAAATTAACCTTAAAATAGAAACAGACATTTTTTACAAAGCCACAGACGCCAAACAATACCTTCTTTTTAATTCATGCCACCCAAGACACACTAAAACAAACATCCCCTTCAACCTTGCAAGAAGGATATGCACAATAGTGTCAGAACAAAATACCAGGAACTTTAGACTGCAAGAACTCAAAAACACCCTAATTGACAGACATTACCCAGCTCAACTCATAGAGGATGGGATCAGACGTGCAACAGAAATCAACATAGAAAATTTAAGAAAAGTTCAACACAACAACACACCTTCCCCGAAAATACTACCTTACATATCTACATACAACCCCAGAAGAAAGAAGCCTTCACCATCATCACCCAGAATTTACCAATACTTCATAAAAACCCAAAATTAAAGGAAATTCTAAACATACACCAAATCATTAAAAGCTACAAACAGCCTAAATCACTTAAAAAGATTCTCACAAAGGCAAAATTGTCTTCTAAAATTACGGATGCAAAAGTAAAAAATGTGGTAGATCGAACTGTGCAACATGTCCTAACCTATTGGAAGGATCAGAATTCTTCTTTAAAGAGGGACAGAAATTTAAGATCAAATCTAACTTTACTTGTGCCTCTGAAAACATAATTTATGTTATTAAATGCTCGGGCTGCCACCAAGACTACGTGGGTTCCACGGGACTATCACTCAGGCGCAGATGCACACTGCATCGACAACAGATTGCATTCCCAGAATATAGAATGATACCTTTTAGTGAGCACATTGAGAAATGCGCAAAGCAACTACTGCCACAATTTTTAATCTTCCCATTTTACCAATGTGCTTTCGGATCATCAACACAAATGAGACTGAACAAGGAAACATTCTTCATTGAAAGTAGTACAAACCCAGACTCAACCATCCGACATACTGACACAGAGAAATTAACAAGGAAAAGAGAAAAAAATTTTTTAAGCGATTATCTCCCCTACGCCGGAAAAAATCACTCACTACCTCCCCTTATTTAGAAATCTCCTGGAAATAAAAAACAACGATAATTCCATGCAATATAAACATAACGTCACAAGAAATTTGAAAAGCTACACGCGAAACCGGTAATTTCTTTAAAAATTTTTAAATTATGTCATTTTAAGGAAAGGAAAAAAAATTTTTCCATTATTCTCCAGACATTTTGACACAAATATATATATTTTTTAACATTTAAGCCTTCTGTCGTTTTTTCACACTTTACTATTTTCTTATATATATATATATATATATATATATATATATACATATACAATACATATACATATACATATACATATATATATCTATATATAATATATTATCTATAAAATAATATGTTACATTACTCGATAGTCACGATAAAACTCTGAGTTTCAGATGCCGAAGTGGGATTCCGGAACGCCATCTCTTCGGTTATCTGGCTATTATCCCACACCCAGATCCACTTCGGCATCTGAAACTCAGAGTTTTATCTTGACTATCGAGTAATGTAACATATTATTTTATAGATAAATTTCCTCTATTTACATAATATTGAGGTCTCTTTCTTTCTTTTGTTATCTTACCGTTTTACCAATATATATATATATATATATATGTATGTATATTTTATTATTATTATTATTATTATTATTTTATTACTATTATTATTATTATTATTATTATTATTATTATTATTATTATTATTATTCAGTAGTTTTATTTTTATAGCGTGCTTTCACTTCAAGCGCAGCTCTGTGTGCCTTGTATGTGCTGTGATTTGTTGTGATGCTCTGAGGGTTATTGTATGGAAAGTGTTCTGCGTAGGATGTGTGCAGTGCCTAGTAGTGCAATTTTCTGTATGTTATATGTGTTTGTAAGTCCTGGTGTTTTTGTTATGTATTTGTCTGAATAATTTTTTATCATGCCTAATGCACCTACTATGATAGGAATTGTTTCTGTTTTCAGATTCCACATTCTAGTTACCTCTATTTCCAGGTCTTTGTATTTTGAGAGTTTCTCCATTTCTTTTAGAGACACGTTGTCATCTGCCGCTATTGATACATCAATTAGAAAGCATTTTTTTCTTCATGATCTCTGACAACTATATCTGGTCTGTTGGCCTTAATTTCTCTATCTGTGTGTATCGGCATATCCCAGAGTATGGTTGCTTTCTCGTTTTCTGTGACCTTTTCTGGTGTGTGCCTATACCATCTTTTTTCTGTTGTTATTCCATAATGTTGACATAGCTTCCAATGTATGTAGGTTCCAACTCTGTCATGTCTGTGAATATATTCCTTCTTAGCCAGGACTGGGCAGCTAGAGATAATATGATTTATTGTTTCTTGTCCATCTCCACATATTCTGCAATTACTTGTAATATTTCTTTTCATTACATGTTTTTGGTAATTTCTGGTGGGGAGGCTTGGTCTTGTGCTGCAATTAAAAATCCCTCTGTCTCTGCTTTGAGTCCTGAGCTTCTCAACCATTGCTGGGATTTTTCTTTGTCTATTTCTTTTGCGTTTAGTTTAGTCCAGTATTTACCATGAAGGGGCTTTTCTTGCCATCGTTTTATCATGGTTCGTTGCTGTTCTATTTTTAGTTTGGATTTCATTTGTTTTATAGCTTTTGTTGTTTCTTCATCTTCTTCTTCTTCTTCATGTTTATTAGGTGGTATGATTTCTTGTTTGTATTTGTCCGCTTCCTTAAATACTGAGAACAGTTTTTTGTTCTGCTCGTGTTTTGCCGCTATCTGGATCAGTTTTCCTTCCTTCTGAAGTAGATATTTTTGCAGTCCTATGGTGGTTATTTTATAGTAGTTTTCCAGCTGTATAAGACCTCTACCACCTTCCATACGTTGTATATATAGTCTTTCTATGTCAGATTTTGGGTGATGCATCCTAGATCCTGTCATTATTTTTCTTGTTTTCCTGTCTATTTCGGACAGTTCATTTCGTGTCCAGTTGAGGATATTGTAGCTGTAACTTATAACTGGGACAGCTAAAGTGTTGATGCCTATTATCTTGTTTTTAGCGTTGTGCTCTGTTTTTAGTATTGATCTAACTCGTCTATAATATTCTTTTTTTATTTTCTCTTTCATTTGTGTGTGTTGTGTCTTATCTAGTTCATGGATTCCTAAGTATTTGTAAGTTTGGCTTTGGTCTAATTCTTTTATTTCATTGGTTTTATCTAGTGTGATGTTGTTACTCTTAACTAGTTTTCCTCTTTTCATGGTTACTTTGGCGCATTCTTCTAATCCAAATTTAATTTCTATTTCTTTGGTAAATCCATGAACTGTCTTTAATAGTGTTTCCAGCTGTTTGTCATTTGCAGCGTATAGTTTTAGGTCATCCATATATAAAAGGTGGCTGATCGTTTTGCCGTAACATTTATATCCGCATCCAGTTCTATTTAGTATATCAGATAGAGGTGACAGTGCCAAGCAGAAAAGGAGTGGAGAGAGCGTGTCTCCCTGGAATATTCCTCTTCTAATGGGGATGTCTTTGGTTTTCATGAGTCCCTCTTTTGTTTGGAGGTGTAGGACTGTTTGCCATTTATTCATAGTGCTCTATGAATTTTATGATTGTTGGTGCTACTTTGTTAATGGCTAGTGTTTCGAGGATCCATGTGTGGGGGGAGCTATCAAACGTCTTTTTGTAGTCAATCCAGGCCATACTGAGGCCTTTCTTCTTTCTGTGGCTGTCTTCAGTTATGGCTTTATTAATCATTAGTTGATCTTTACAGCCATATGAGCCTTTGCGGCATCCTTTCTGCTCTTCTGGGAACAGTTTGTTTTCGTCCAGGTGCTTGTTCAGCCTTTGCGATATCACTGCAGTAAATGCCTTGAGCATAGTAGGGAGGCAGGTTATTGGTCTGTAGTTTTCTGGTTTTGCTGTTTCATTTGATTTGGGAATTAAGATGGTTTTCCCCTTCGTGAGCCATTCAGGCATTGTCTCTGGCTCTGCTAGTATGTTGTTATTATTATTGTTATTATTATTATTATTATTATTATTATTATTATTATTGTTGTTGTTGTTATTGTTGTTGTTGTTGTTGTTGTTGTTGTTATTATTATTATTATTATTATTATTATTATTATTAAATATTATTGTCTCTGGCTCTGCTGGTATGTTGTTATTATTATTATTATTATTATTATTATTATTATTATTATTATTATTGTTGTTGTTGTTGTTGTTGTTGTTGTTGCTGTTGTTGCTGTTGTTGTTATTATTATTATTATTATTATTATTATTATTATTATTATTATTATTATCATTATTATAAAATATTATTATTATTAGGGTCGCTATTCGCAATTTACATTCGAAAGGCAACAAGTATAGACGTCACCAACGTGATGGAGGGTTCTAGTTAGCACCAGCATTGCTAGAAATAAGAGTCACAACAACCCTTAGCCACGTGAGAACACTTTTCTAACGAATGACAAGGGAAGCAAGCTCCCTACGGCAAGCGAAATTGAGTCATATCGGCACTGATTTAAGATTTGATTAATTTTCATCAGTGACCCATTACACCGTCACCGAGGGTTATGTATATATCTACATATATATATATATATATATATATATATATATATATATAGTTCTGGAAATTGTGTTTGGTAAGCGACAGACTACGCTGATGATCTTGCAGATGTCTACGTGTTTATATACGTAGGTAATCGATTTTATTTCGTATGTTTTCATTTGTCTTACTCATTTTTACATTTTGGCGTTTTGCTGACATAATGTTTTTCTTGAGAACACATTCTTCGTGTTAATGGCTATTTGACATCTATGTTTAGCATATGGAGTGTCCGCTTTCCTCATGCACATATGTATCAACTTCCTCATCTGCCATAAACGCTTGAAACATTTGTGCTATCTACGAAGAAATCGCCATTACCGCAGGAATTACGCAAAAATGGTTTTTAGTTCCAAATGAGGGGAAATTCAACCCTGTGCAAATGTGCATATGTTCAGTTCAATGAGAATTTTTTTGAACTCGCATCCACGAGGATCCGCGCTAATCCACTTAGAAATACTTGAAAACAACGACACGGTCAATGCAGAGCTTTACATTCAACGAATGTACCGGCTTAACGAGGCAGTCCAGCTGAAACGACCCGGGAAAAGACGCGATAAAACACTCCTCTACTTTGCTAATTTGATCGAGAATGTTATTCAAGAGCTTGATTGGGAAAGGCAGGCAGTAAGACAGGCAGGCAGACGATAACACAGACATAAAGAATGATAGATAGATAGATAGATAGATAGATAGATAGATAGATAGATAGATAGATAGATAGATAGATAGATAGATAGATAGATAGATAGATAGATAGATAGATAGATAGATAGATAGATAGATAGATAGATAGATAGATAGATAGATAGATAGATAGATAGATAGATAGATAGATAGATAGATTTGAGTAAAGAAACTGATATGAAAAGCTAAGCGATTATGTCTCCTTAATCTACAAAATTTCTGCTCTTCAGAAACTTTCGATAACCAATTTGAATGTCATGTGGCATACAATTCTGGCCAAAAATATAATCATGTAAAATATGGCATAGAGTGCAAGTATTAAGTCTAAGTTTATCATCCACTGTAGAGTATGCTGGGGGGAAAGCGAAGTAAAATATCGAAGTTTCACTGTCGAAACTGAAGATGTTCAATCTATTAAAAGAATCTGTTTTTCTCTTCGTATCGATTTTATCATGTTATTTTAAATTTCCTTGCGCTGAGATATTTCTTTCAAAATCTCAACATATTCCATAAAGCACCATGAATAAATATCAAATACCTTTTGTCATGAATGGAAGATAAATCCCAGAATATTACACTAATCTCTTGGAATGCAAATCGTGTGTATTGCTGGAAGTATGACATACAAATGCAGTGATGTAGAATATAAATAAGTTTAGGTGAGTTCAGAGCTCAATGAGTTTTTGATTCTTATGAAACCCTGCCATTAATACGTTTAGAGAGGACACGAAAATCAACGTTTTAGTTTTTCTCACGTAAAGAAACGGATTTTTGTGTGTGCATGTATATATATGAATGTGTGCATGTATATATATGAATGTGTGCATATATGGGGTGTGTACACGTGTGTGTGTGTGTAGTGCCTTACAAAATTAGTGCTTTCAACTATTTTTTTATAGGTCGCTGTTGCTGGCTAGTTCATACATGTGGGTGGCGAAGCGGAAATCAGTTTTCCTGTGTGACTTTTTTCTGACAGAACACGCTGTCTATCACCAAGAGTTCTGCTGGATGTCTTCGTGGCTACCCACGGGAGCTAGGTGAATTTCAGCTTCAAACCTAAAGTAAGAGAAGATAACGTGGGATCCAGAGAATAACTTGCGATAACGTGGACCTAGAAATACGTCTTGCCTGATATTCCGTAACACTTATCATTTAATGCTCTTTATCGGACGAAAAAGGCTAGGAATACACTTTTGAGGAAAAAAAACCTGTGGCACTCATTTTTGCAGCAATTTTCAAAAGACTGGATTTTTGGCATCCTTCTTCAGTTGTATGGAAGTTTTGGTCACTCTTCTCACTGAATCTATTTTCTTCATGACGAAGACAGTGGTACTTGGAAACATGCATCCTCAAAGCGACTATAAAACTTCAGTTCACAGGTATTAATTTTCTCTTGCGGTATGGACCATAGATCAAAGGTTTTGTATCTCTAACATATTTCGTGATAATGGATAACCTAGTAACGGAAATAGGTTTGATTGTGCTAAAACGTTTTTACGCCAATAAACATATATTTCAATAAGTTGAAATATATGTTTATTAGTAACTAGGATTCAATGCGAACAGCACCAGGAAAGACCTAAAGAGAAAGGCTAAAGAAATATAGTACAAGAACCGTTCTTTCATCTTAATTTTTGAATAGGAACTACGGTTCTCGAGACATTACACTATACCAATTTCTTATTGTACTTGAAAGAAATACATGACCTCATGAATGCATCCCAAATGCAACCTCTCCCATTATGGTTACGCTGGTCGATCTCAGCGATGTTTTTCTTGTTCCTGCAATGAGGTAGGCCGAGATTATCACTTAATATTAACATAGGTTAAAATACACTTCTTACAATGATAAAATGTACTAGACATCAAGAACTTCAGTTGCTATAAGTTCTAAAATACTGATTTTTATAAGAACTATCATCACTTCCCGGCTACCAAATTAGAAACTTCAGATGCACTATCACCAGGTTTAGTGACAAATGGTCTTCCATATGATTTCCATTCTGCAATAGAAGCATTGATTTATAAAAGAAGAAGACATTAGAACTTGTTTTATGAGAATTCTAGTAAGTTCAAAAATCTCTTGAATGACTTGCACAAAACTCACAGAGTAACTTTAAACAATTTCTCAACACACACTATAATAAAAACAGTAGAGTGCTCTTCGCGAGTGAAGTTCTATCCACACTTAGTGAGTTGTAAGTTGAAGAAATTCAGGTGCTGAATACATTCATCACATGCATAAAATCTATGATGTCAATAAAGACTATGACTCAGCGAATTTTTCGGTGGCGGCAGGGAAGTCGTCAAACATCACTTCCCGACAGAAAGATTGGTTATTAATAGATGCATATAAGAAGAACACTCACTCCAGCCAGCTTGTAAACTTGTCTACTCTGCAGTCATTGAGAAATCATGTAAAATCTTGACGAACGACAAACATTGGATGTTACAAATCGTGAGGTATAAAGATAACTCTTAGCTAGAACAATATTCTAGCAGACATCCTTTTAATGTTGAACTATATAATCCTTGTTTTACGCATAAACATGGGATCAGGTGCAATGTATCTCAACGTTGGAAAAGTGTTAATATCGTTAACATCAACAAGAACAGAGGGCACAATCCTTCTTTCTCCCAACAATAGAAGTGTAGTTCTCTTATTCATTGTTAGGAGTGTTTTAACCAAGGTCATTCCTAAAAGACCTGTCCAGTCAGTGGCCCCTGAAGGGGTCAAGGCAAAGTATAAATATTTGTTGCAATGCAAGAAAATACCCTATGATGTGTTCAATGCATTTGTGTAGCTATTAAAAGCTTCTAACACAGTAAACAAGGGACATATTTGGGATATTCTCAGAAAGTTCAGTTGTTCAACAAAATTTCTAACTCTTCTACGCCTGTTCCACACAAAGATTATGCCTCGAAATTTTATTGGAAGTCTATAAAGCTGAGCTTTCTACTGTGTAACCATTTATCAGACAAGATTGCATGTTTCTTTCTGTGTTCTCAAGCATTATTTTTCAATTATGTTGACCACATTATTACGCGAAAACATAGAAAAGGCGAATCATTGTAAACTTTCGAGTCGACAGGAAACTTATTTATCATTTGAAGACTACAAATCATTTATAAGCTCAGAATTAAACTCATCATTGAACTTCAGTATGCAGATGACTGACTTCTGGTAGCCCACATTACATCTTCTAAAAGAACTAGCCTGACAGTTACCAATTGTAAATCTGAAGTCATCTCTCAATACAACAATACGCTACTCTCATATTCCTTACTTTTCCTATAAAAACAGCAACAACTAACCATATCCTCCCATTTCAGATACTCTGCATAATTTTCATATGGTTGCCAGTGAATGAGATTCTAATATACTAGGATAGGCTTCCGTAGATTTTGAGATATTCAGAAAGATGAGCTTTTTAAAAGAAAATTATCTCAGCCTCCAAATCCAGATCCTCATCTACCGTATACACCGTATTTCAACTCCGTTGTGTTGGTGCAATGGATAAATAATAAATGGCCAGTATAACACTAGACAAAACAAGCTTTCCTCAAGCCAACATCGTCATTGTGTTCCGGCCAAATCAACAACGAATGCATATGGTTCAACTATCAACTAGTTAACTTGGACATGTATTGCACATATCTTTCTTTCACCTCACCGGTAAAATCCACCACAGGCAGTTCCACCACAGTCATTATCTGGGTGGAGAACTAAAAGAGCCTTTCGAAGACATAGTTACAAACTATTCGTGTTGCTTTTCTCACTCTTAGAGGGAGATTGAAGATGTGAAGTAACACTACGCTTAGCACGATCGGTAGAAGTGTAAAAAGAAGCATGCATTGCTGATTAATACCTAGCTTTTCCAACCAAATATTCACTCTTCCCGTCTGCAAACGTAGCTGTACAACGAAGTTGGGAAATAGAATCATTAAAAGATTTGTAATGAAAGAGATCATCATTCATGAATTCAGCAGACAAGCCTAAGCAAGTAAGGAGGTAAGGAGGTACCACATACGAGTATGTATCAGTATGAGTGTGTGTACGTATGTATGTTTATATATATATATATATATATATATATATATATATGGCAAATGAAACACAGAAGATAGAATATATATATGTGTGTATGTGTGTGTGTACATATATAAATTGACAGACGGACAGACACACACACAGATAGATAGATAGATAGAAGTTAGATAGATAGATAGATAGATAGATAGATAGATAGATAGATAGATAGATAGATAGATAGATAGATAGATAGATAGATAGATAGATAGATAGATAGATAGATATTCTTAAATAACAAAAGGGAAATGAGATGGTATACAAAAAAGAATTTAACTAAATTACATGACATATAACGAAATAGGTGGAAAATGTAATTCTATCTTGTTCGTGTTTAGATTGTTTTTATATTATTCTTTTTATCTTTTTGTAAACATGACAGGCGTGAAATATTTGTTAATTTTCTATAAGACACAAATTGATTAAGATTAAATTTGATAGCACAAACTATATTAAATATTCACACCAAGCAAAATTGTTTATACTCTTCTTTGTGACAGCAAGTTTTAATCTAACCAGCTAGTTTATCAGCCTTAGTATTAAAATTTTGTAATATTTCAGCAATTCTCCTTTTTCGTTTTAAATACTCATGGACCTGTCTCTAACTTACTACATCTTACTAACACCACACTAAGATGCTAATTATCTTGCCTTTACATACTGTTCATCACAACTCTCAAGATTACATACAAGGTTCCAGCTTTAGTCTGAATGTTAGCATGAAAATTCTGGCAAAATTCATTCAACCCCGTTAATTCTCTCTTATTGCACATCATTTAAAATTTCGATTATTTTCCATCAAAATTTCCCTTCCTCACTCTTCTAACTCAATCTGTCGTTTGTGCAACCCCATTTCTATTTCTAAGTAATTGTTCGACCATTTCTGAGTTTCACTGTAGTCATCACTCTCTATAATTTTAAATGTCACAACACCTATTGGATATCACCTTTCGACTGGTAACAGAAGACGAATACTTTGCATTCATGAGTGTTCTGGAACAGCTAGTATCGTAACTTACACGTATCACGTTCTCACCTTTAAAATTAGCTTTTAACAGAATATTATCACCTCTGTAATTATCCTGAATGCTATGGCATTTCTAGTCAGAATTTCACCACTTATACACTAAGTAAATTGACATCACTCCTATTGTACATGACAATGCTAGGAACATTAACAGAAATTATGTTTTCAGGTATGCCTCTTCCCATATCTCAAGTCTGTCACGTAGTTCACATATAGCTAACCTGTAAATACAGCCGTAAACACAATCTACTCTCCCTGTAGAAACTTGCATCGTAATAACCAATTGGATCTTACTCACCGTTCCAACTATCACAATGTCTACAAACTCTTTCGCTACCCAAATCGCGCTGGTTATTTTGTTTCTTTGCTGAGAGTATCATTGTTCAACTACTCGATCGTCAATACATCATGATCTGAAAGATGCCACCATTGCATCCATTACAACAATCTACACACACGAAAACACTTTGGTAGTTTGAAATCATCAGCACTACCGCCCCTAACAATCTCCTTTTCGTCGCATTGAAAATTTCCGAGGAGAATAACTTTTCTAGACCTCTCAAATATCGATCTATTCCTCTCTTTTTCAAGATTTGATGAAGAGAGCAATCGTCAACTCCCTTCTCCAAGCATGTAAGTGTCTTATTTTCCTTAAAGATCATCGGCGTTTCTGCGTCTCCTCTGCGATGCTGAAAACAATGTCACAGCACTTCACATCAGCAATGCATTATGATGGAATTTGACGCACGAATGTCTCAACAAAATTTCCCAACTATGGGTTGTATCCTTTTCAAATACCTTAAAATTGTAAGTTTGTCAGATCTCACATCATCACAATGTATGCTGATGATAGTGTATTTTTGTCTCGTACACTAAACTCTGGTGTGTGCTCTAAGGATAAGTTAAAGTATCTACTCCAGTTATTACCGCAAGGGCCTCATTGCTGCAACTTACACTATTTCCCCTTTTGCAACCTTCCACATGCATGTATTAAAATCACGCAAACTAGACATCATATCCAACAACAAATAAACTTTCTTCAATTAGGCGATCTGCCTAGGCATTGTCCAAATCAAGGAAACTGTATTGTACATCACTAAATAATATTTTTTTCGATCTCGCTCTCCTGGAACCTAATCCTTCTTTCCTAATTCTTTCGTAAAGACTTCATCTTGCGTATTTTCAGACTGAACAACAATTGTTTCAATTTCGTGAGTCGCAGAGCATCTGTAAATGTCAAAATACACCTCTTTCCACGAGACTGCTTTCCACTCCACAAACAAATCACATCAAAAGCAACGTATTGTTTTTTTTACTCCATTAGTGAAATTAAGTCTAGCCAAATATATTAACATATTCCTCTCCCAAAGATATAATTTTTTTTATCTATGTGAGCCCAGAAAATGAAAATGTGTGACGTATGTCCTAGTTGCAAATCAATTGAAACCCCTTGAACAAGAAAATCCACTCTATTATAGATTTAATTTACTGGGAGACAGTCACCACACCACAAAGCATGAAACGGTTTGACGAATATTGTTTTCGGTTGCATATGACGTTTATGTATTTAATTTAAGGGAGGTTATGTGTGTTTGTAACAGTCTTACCGATCGCACGGTAAACAACTTTGAAGGCAAACATTACTCATCTTGGAATTTATTATGTCATATCGCTGGAAAGTTACCTTCTTTTTTTGTCTATCTGCATCACATTTGAAGGAACGTTAAGAAATATTCATTTAAAGTGAAGTTAATTTACAATTTAAGTTTGTTTAAGAATAAAATATAGTTGGCTATACTTATATCTTAAAACATCATACTAATGAAGATATCTTTTGCATAAACATTATTAGAGACAGACAAGGAGCCTAAACAGTGAGTTTGATCATGATGTAGAGTTAATTATTGTGTCTGCACATAGGCACGCGTATTTGTGTCATCTTAGATCGTAATACCAATATATATCTATCCACTGAAGTTTGCCCAAGGATCAAGTATATAAAATAGAGACAGTGATGTTTTGTGTGCGAACAAATTTATCTGTCTCCGAATAGTCTTTGAAATTATCTTTTATTGATAATTAGTTCGTTTAGCAAAATAATGAACCGAATGTTATTGTACAGTAGATATACTAAGTGATAAAGATAAAAGATTCGTCATATAAATTCATATATATATATATACGTGCGTGAAAGTGTGTTTGTGTGTGTACATGCATATGTATGACTATGAATAAGGGATATAAGTATGTATGAGGTAAAAGTCGACTTAGATTTTCTAGATAATTTTGTTTACTTAAACTACTCGATTTTGGTTATTCTGAGAGAATGGTCGGCTTCTTATTGCTTCTCTATATGATGTTTGTTGATTTTAATTGTTTTAGCTTGTCTCTACTTTGGAAATGTTATATCTGGGAATTAGTTTTATATTTAAATAAATTAATCGTGTTAAAGTGAAATTACTTGAAGATGACAGCTAATTCCAATAAATAAATTCTGCTTTTACTGAGTAGTTACTTGTGACTAAACTTTGATCAAGTAGTGTAAGTTCGTCATAATCAACAGAATACGTAATTTGCCAATGCTCTTTGCTCTGCACGAATGAATGGGCGTCACTTGCACAAGGTGTAAATTAGAGGGCTACAGACTGTCTAAACATCTAATGAAATCAGTTTTCATTGCCTTTTCGTGTTTCATCGCGAGTTAAGAAGTAATGTATTCAATATCGTACACATTTTTTTTTCATTGAAATTTGCTTCTCAACTGATGAAAGAAAATAAAAATCCAAGAATAAAGAGGTAACAGTTCATGACTCTCAAAGGGAGAGGAGATAATTTTAATTTAAACCAGAATTAATATCGGAAAGTTAATTTACATATTTAGTGAGTGGGGATATCTGATCTTTGATTGCAGCTAATTGACAACAGCAGTGATATTTCTTTCTATGGGACACTACCAACATAGTACAGTCGACTATCCTATACTTCATCAGTTGACAATGGCTTTTACATAGAGAAAAAGTGTCATGAGTCATTTTCTGCCAATATAATTTGCAATATACAGTTGCTCTACTATGTTGTCACAGAATATTATTCTTTTCTCCAGTGGAAAACATTTCATAGAATTCTGCAGAAGCGACAGCCAATTTTATAGCACTAAAATATATATGTCCACATATTGATTATTTTTCCCATATATACAATGCTAAGATACTCGCCGATAATTATCAACATCAACTAATCTGATTATTCAATTTCAATTATATACAACCTTCATTTTATCATATTCCGTCATCTCGTGTGCTTTGCTTCTCTTATAATTTTCTAGAGGTCTCCTGTACTAGCCAGATATAACTCTTTTCCTCTTCTTCCCACGTTTTCTTTATTTCAACTCTGTTTCTCTATGTCTCACTTTCTCTCACTCACTCACTTTTCTTTTTCTCGAAGCTGTCTCTCACTCTCCTTTTCTCTCCCTCTGTTTCTTCCCACTTTCTAAATGTCACTCTCACTTTCTAACTCTCACTTTCTACTCAGCTTTGTAGCCGTTGATGTCAAGACTGTAAGTCTCTGGAAGTAAATACTTGTTCAATATTCGCTGCAGTAAATGATATAAGGCAGAGTAATCATGTCACATCAACACAAATGACACAGTGGCGGGTTGCACGTAGGAGTAAAAGAAAGTATAAAATCCATGTAATAAGTCATATATAAAATAACGTAGAATGCTTAAACTATCGCAATAACATTCTGTTCCATGATCACAGCGCGATACAAGTGTATGTTTCACATACAAATATGATCATGTCAAGACACCTAATCTACAAGCAGCAGAGTCCATCTATTTGTAAACATGTGTCACAGAATAAGATAAATTCAAGCCCGTACATTTAATTAAACAAACATGTGAACTTGTTCCTTCTTTTAAGAAGACACCGTAACCGAGACACGGAGGCATAATACATTCACAACAATAATAATTGTATTGCAATGGTCCCTTATTTCAAATAAAGCAACTTATCAATTATTCCTAGCAGTCAAAACTGTGTGGTGTATGACTATATTCATAAAATATTGTCATTGCCCATTGAGTGAGTGGGAGCAAATATGTACCATTCATAAACATGTTCAGTTAATGACAGTCCTATTGACTATCTCTGAATGTGGATGTTGAACGCTTATGAAGTGACTGAATAAGTCGGGACTTAACAGGCTGATGATAATGTTGATTAATTGATTTTGATGAATACAGTCTTTTCAGTTTCAAATTGTCGCTGTATGAATTGATGTTTACCTACCATAATGTATAATGTTTTCTGTTTCACAGAATAGATTGTTGTCACATTTATCAATGTTGTTAATGACATCATGTCTATTATTTCTATAAATACATTTAAAGGTTTCATATCTTTCTCCTTGATATGTTTCTCATAATTTATTTTAGTTATTGATTTTAATCTTCAAGAGCAGATCAATGCAATATATGAATTACAACTTGTCAAATTATTAGTGAACAGAAATGCAAATGAAGGGCATAGGGTGAATATTGAGCTGACGAGTTGTCTTACATCACTTGCAAAATGTTAGGTTACTCACCTAAATTTTAATACATGGTGTTTTTATGAACTAGTCACCATTGTAAATATAGTATATAGCGTAATAC
>NC_042999.1:120986291-121076291 GCF_006345805.1 Octopus sinensis
ATCAGTGAATTCGAATTTCGGAACACAGAATGAAACACTCCAAAAATTACAACGAATTCTACTTGAAAGTTGAAAGCTAAACAATGCTAATTAGTAATGGAATAAAATGTGCCAAAGCGATAGACATTGAAGAATTCCGAACAACAAAAGACTTGGATACGCTGAATACTCTACGTTACTCTTAACACAAAACCCATGCATTAATTGAGGCAAACCATTATTGAAGTAAGACTCAAGAATATAAATGGTATTTGAATTTTGCAAAATAATCAAAATCAAATGACTAACCAATTCTATGAAATTCTCATGTTGGCGAAACATTGAAATCACATACAGTGCAGACGATCATTTCGTCAGCAGATATAGTCATTACTTAATGAGCATGTGTCATCAACATGAAATTGTATGTGTGGATGTTAATAGCAGTCTAGAGCCTATCCAGACATATCTAATTTAAACTAGATGTATTAATTGTTCTTCGTTACAAATATCGCCTCTGTCGCTAATAGCTTATTTATTATATCTTCGTGATAGTTTTTTTTTAATCTAAACACATTAACTCACTAGGCTAACAATTTTAGGTAAGAAAACTAATTAAATCGACACAATATTTGTAATATAGGTATGGCGCCAAAAATTTGAAAGAAGCGAAAATTGAATATATCGATCTCAGAAACATGACTAGAACTTTATTTTATAATCCCATAGGGATAAGAGGCGAACTCGACGTCCGTGATAGTAGTGACGGTGATTTCTAGCACACAAATTCTCGGTTTCAATGGCTGCGGCGTAGGGCTGGGGCTTTGAACTGGTTGATCAGCCACCCGATTCTCTAGATTTGGCGTGGTCAGACTATCCACTGTTCCCCAGCACTAGAGTTGAAAATTCATGAAATATTGTTTGCAGTTATATCAAATATTTTTCCAACTTTCTGTTTAGTGTGTGTGTGTGTGTGTGTATACATGTGTATGTACGTGTGTGTACGTGTATATGTATGTGTGTATATATATATATATATATATATATATAATTTAAATAAACAGAAATTGTAGAAAACTTTTGATCAACAAACAAACAAAACAAATTGACCAGTATCGGTTAATCCATTTTTAATACAAAACATAACATTACATAACATTTCTTAAGGCCGTTTCGGCTACCGGTGCCAATCGGTGCTTGCAAAGAAAAATCCGTAAATAACATTCGACATTTTCTAGCACATTCGATCTAGTACATGAAGCTTAATCAGAGTAAATGCAAATGCAAAAGCTAAATAAAATGGGAATAAACAAAGGAAAGAGGGAAGAGGAAAGAACAGAGCCTCGAGATGAGGCCAGAAGGTTCAATATATTAGAATCATACCATTTTGCAGTGTGAAGCTTAAAGTCGATCGGCAAAAGAGTGAACTAGCAAATGAGCTAGAGAAATAATTTATGAGTTATCTCTTTATGTAGGGGTTCCAGGGTGTATAAATAGTAGTAGGATAAAACAAGTGCTTAAGTAAAACAGGAATCGCCAATATGTCTAGAAAACGAATGGTACTTATGATTTCGTAAATAGAGCTAATTGATATTTATCCAAATTCGTAGAGTTTTTATGATGATGTACTTACTGAAATATTCTAGAGACTGAACACCTATTGTCCGTAATGGAACTGACCAAAGTCCTGCCATTTCTACAATTGGTCAATCATATTTAAATCAAGGGCAAGTTAAGACCGTTACAGGGGTAAACGTAAATAAAGAAGAAAAAATAAACCAATAAATAAAAAGGTGTGGGAGAGAAGACTGTCATAAGTGGCACGAGGCCGCTTATGCTCTTCTGCACCATCTCAACATAGCATAAAATAAAAATAAACAATAAAAATAAGATGGGTACCAGCAACCAATAAGGCTATCAACTTTTTTACAGTTAAGGGGAGACTACTGGTAGTGGGGTGAAGACTAGTGGAAATTACCTTCGAAATATAATGCTAAATCTGCCATCTTAAATAGCCAGCTTACTTCCAAGTGGTGGTAATACTAGACGAACGAGTAAATGTCTACACGTTACTGCGTGCATTCTGCCTCTCAGACGTACGAGAGGGCTAAGGTATAAAATCCTCAAGCTATTAAACGATTATAAGTTAAAACACTTGATAATTCTATCACATTTTACTAAATCTTAATATATATTATATTAAAATTAAATTAAAATTGAAATTAAAAATTAAAATTAGATTGTTCATATTATTAAACCTATTGTTATATTAACCCTTGCTTGGGTGTAGCCAAACTGGGTCTACCACAAAATGGGCGCGTGGCTTAGTGGTTAGGGCATTCGGCTCATGATCGTAAGGTTGTGAGTTCGATTCCCGGCGACGCGTTGTGTCCTTGAGCAAGACACTTTATTTCACGTTGCTCCAGTCCACTCAGCTGGCAAAAATGAGTTGTACTTGTATTTCAAAGGGTCAGCCTTGTCACTCTCTGTGTCACGCTGATTATCCCCGAGAACTACGTTAAGGGTACACGTGTCTGTGGAATGCTCAGCCATTTGCACGTTAATTTCACGAGCAAGCTGTTCCGTTGATCGTATCAGCTGGGACCCTCGTCGTCGTAACCGGCGGAGTCTTTAACCACAAAATACGTTAGTGTGTATGTATGTGCTTGTGGGTGCGCACGTGTGTGTGTGTAAGTGTATGTGTGGGAGTGAGAAAGTGTGTGTGTGTGTGTGTGTGTGTGTGTGTGTGTGTGTGTGTGTGTGTGTGTGTGTGGTGTGTGTGTGTGTGTTTGTGTGTGTGTACGTTTGTCTTTGAGTCTATGTATAAATATGTAATTTATTTTTTTCGAAATTCACAGTGACTGAAATTAGAAATCTTACCGAAAACGATTCCTCTGAAGAGCTATTCTCATGAAACTGCGAAGTTACAGTCGTTTTGTATTCCTGTTTAATATCATATGTATGCTTACATATATATATATATATTATATATATATATATATATATATATATATATATATATATATATATATATATATACAGAGAGAGAGAGTGAAAAGAAAGACGTAAGGCAAGAGTGAATATATACTATCAAAAGAAACATGCGTCTTCAACGAATTACATCGACAGTGTAACTAAATATATCTTTGAATAAAGAATAACACTTATCACATTTAATTTTAGTGATATTTCCATTTAATGAAATATTTAGAACATACTTTTTTTATCAGAATTACCATATATGAAATATTATTACTTAGTGCTTACGTATATTTTATTCAGAAGTATCTTGTCTAGCGTTAACTTCCCTATTCTATTACATTGACTTTCAAATTGTTAAAATTTCACTAGATATTGTTATTGTAATGAGACTGCAATGTTAAAAGTTTGTATTCGACTGATGTATTTATTTGGTTTATTTGTTATCTTTCTGCTGAATCTACTTTGTTTTATGACTTTCCAACAAACTGTCATTAACGTAAAGCAGGCTTTGGCCGAAGGCATGAATCATTAAATCTGTATGATGTTTTCCAGGACTTCAACTTCACTTCTATGACATCTAACAGACCGACAGACTAATATCTGTAGCCAAAATGTGCCATTTGTTTGATTTTCGAAATGTTATGTGATTCAATATCGATTAATCCTCCATTGATTTAAAAGCGGCGTTAGATCAAATTTATTCTGCCAGTCAGCACTCATCAGCCGTAGAATATATTTCATATTTCTTGTATTCTACTTCGAATATAAGTCATAAGCCTGTCTCATCTATGTTGGTCAACTAATAATGCAAGAAATATATTATATATAAAATCCATATATAATTGCTCGAGATATAAAGCAATCAATAGGAGAAATTTGTGTTGGTTCTGTGGTTTCAACTGATATTAGACGAGGTTATCAAGGGTCCTGCCTAGAGAGGATATTTTGACCAGTCGTTAAATAAGAATATCGATTCAAAATAAAATAGAGGGTTATCCGGATAAAAGAAAATAAATGTAATATTTTTATTGCTGGGAAATATTTCAACCACTTTCAGTAGGATACTTATTGAAGCGTCTTCTAATATAATTCATTGATCTTCTTCCGACCCTAAAGTTGTTGACTCATTGATCAATATGCGAATCATTAAACATTATTTACTGGTCTACTCCTTATAGCCATGCTCTAGAACAAACAGGTGAATTCAATCACGTGTTACATACAGTGTTTTGTATTTAATTCAAACTGGAAAGTTTACGTTGCCTGTGAATATAAATTCTAATTTTGTACAGCCAATATAGTAGATATAATCACATATACTGAATTATTAGTCGATGATCAAAAAGTGTCACATGTAATATATTTAACTCAACTAACACCATAGCTACAATGGGGATTTTTGTGCTATTGAAGGTATCGTGACAGAAGAGAGGTATAAGAGGACGATTTCTTCGGCAGTCCTTTTAGTGTTCATAATTCAGCATAGATACAATTTTGGATTTCCCCCCTCTGACTGGTATTTACGTAACAAGTGAAGCGAAATTCAGTGAATATCGTTAGTAAAAATTATTGGTAAAAGGCTGCAAAGAAAAATGTTCCTTTCAAAGAGGTCTGACTCAAGTGTGCTTTTGATTTTGCTGCACGAGTAAAGGGAACGTTTTCGGTTCACGACACTCAAAGTGATTTAGAAATACACAAGCAAACTGAGTGTGGATTAAAAGAATGAGCCAATGAATCGTACTTATGGAACTGAATTGCAGTTGAATGTTCAAAAGAAACATTGTGTGTCTTAGGAACATAGAAGACACATAGACTACTGGAAGTATGATACATTCCATCTATATGTAGTCTTGTGACTAACAAGTCTACTTCGGAGATGGTATCGTTGATATACGTCTGTGTTGGACATATATCTTTTTAAAAGTTATCATGCAATACTTGTTAATTACTTAACGCCGATATTTTTTAATACATTTCTGCTATTATGTGGAGAAGTAAACTATTCAGAATCTATTTTCTAGATTACTTTTTTGTTTTTTATATTATTCTTTCAGTAGAGATAATATACTTCAGTCAATTTCATATCTGATTTCTCCCATTCTACTATATTAATATCATTCATATAGCTCTCGAGATTTATATCAAAATATTTTTACCTCTGCATATATTTCGCATCCTTAAACGATTGCCTTATAACATAATTTTGTCTGTTTAATATCCCCATTAACCATTACTATTCCACTTCTTTCACAAATTAAATACGCGTGTGAGACTTAAATTTTTAGTTGCTTGCAACATATTTCATTGCGGGCCATGTCAAAAAGTTACTAAATTGATTGATACAATATATTTATGCTTTGATAACCGTCTAAAACTATGTAGAAAATACCATTTTAAGGAATATTTTCTGCTCATTTTTGCTCCACATGGTGCATATAAAATTCAGCTAACATGAGACTTGAAATTTATAGAATGAGATTTTATTAATCAAATTGCTCCCAGGACGTTCCAACGATTGAATTTATAGATTGGGAGAATCGCCCACTACATTACTTTGGATGAATGCAAATGTAGAGCATAGGTCAAATCTAAATATCATGTTTGTTTTCTGTTGTAAGACATGAATGAATATTATATGATTACTACTTCTTCCAAGATACCACTTTCGATAAAGATTTGTAAAACTGCTTTTAGCCTCCAAATAATGCTTTGTAGAGGAGAACGCAGAGTTAATTGGATCGATCCAGATTTATTAATGATACTTATTTTCTTGAGTGTAGATGCATGAAAAGCAATTATAACGCACAAAGCAAAAGGTTGGCTTCACCATATTTTTAGTGCAGCAGTATAATTTTACACCAATATCCCTTGCTTCAAGGATGGATAATTGGTTCTTGTCGTTGACACGAGGTTAAAAATTTGAAAGGATGGGATAGCATCGATTTAATCGATACTGCTATGTTATCGATACTTATTATCAACCTCAGAAATTTGAAAGGCAAAGTCAACCATACAGTGGTAACTAAACACTGCCAGACATTTTGCCCAGAACACCATCCCTTCTGCTATCCACTTCCTTAATACATATAACAAAATAATAAACGTATAAAATATCTTTGATATCGAAGCTGATTATATTCTATGTTTCCTGTTTGCCTTTAATCAGACAGAAGAAATAAAACACTTATTCTAAAAACAAAATCAGTAAACTCCTATAACTTATTGATGTTTTGTGAAATAAACATCAACCGATATTTATCTTGTTACTGGTGTTGTAATGCGATTGTCAATCAAGCTGCATATAAAAAAAAAACGAAAGCATTTTCTGATAACGAAACTATACTTACCATAAACAAAATTAAATTATAATCACTTCAAATGTAACAATATAAGTGGGGTTTCAAAGATATTTCCTTGGCATTGCTTCGAGAGGTATAAAGAATAGTTTGTTTTGTTTTTTAAACTAGAGAAGAATCTTGTAAAATATATTATTCAATGAACAGGCTAAATTTATCATCAGTCAGTCGATGCTACTTCTCCAAACTTATAATGTACGCTCACTTGAAAAGAACCATCTATAAAAGGGAAATATCGATTCTACTTATGTTGGAATCAATATCAAATATAGCCATGATAGTATTTGTAGAATTGCATTACTCCTCTATTTCCTGAACGTTTAAAAAATAACTCAAAGACAGCACCTCCTGTCTTAAATTTGAAAAATAATCAGAAATAATTCAATTTGGTTATAATGCAATAAGGGAACTATATACAATGTTCTAATAGTTAGCCTATGCTTCTAGTTTTAATTTCTTGGCAACTTACGTTCAAATTCTACTAAAAATATTATAAAATAAAATCAATACATAGGTTGTCAGACTTACAAACAAGTGTTCTGGTTATTGTCTATGATCGTGATACTTGTGCAGTTCTTTTGAAATAGTATGTAAACAAAAACAATAAAGAGCCTTATTTGACTAAATGCCTATAAAGATCAGATAACTATCTAAGTTATGGTAGTTGTGCGGAGTTTTGTTAATCACTATTATAAATATTCTTGCTTAATTCTCAGAGATAGAGTCGCTCAATAGCTAATCTATTTTGCATAAGTGTTAATATACACATATTGATCTTACACGCGCGCGCGCACACATACATACGTATACATATATACATATCATTATTATTATATTTTGGGATCATTTTTGTTTTGCCAAATAAACACACGCACTATATATTCATTCTTCACTTTAGATTTATTATTGTTCTTATTTTAATCCTTTCCTTGGAAATCTTCGTCACACATCCTGTAACCTCTTCAGCGATTCTCCATCCTACATATTTCCTCCAGTTCTGTTTAGTTCCTTCTATCTTTCTATGGTGTGTACCCTTACATGCACATCAGTTTGATTCTGTATCTGTGTGTGTGTGCGTGTGTATGGACGTGTCTATGTGTTTTATATGTGTATTGTGTGTGTGTGTATGAGTTTGCTTACTATATTGTAAATATCGTGCCTTCTATTTACTTTTTTTTCATTTCTTTACTTATATATTTTCTATTTTATATATTTTTCCCATTTCCTCTTAAGTATGTGTATGTGTGTCTTTTGAGTGTGCGCATATGGGTTTATGTATAATACCGTTTGTATCTGTCTTTTCCTTTCACTCATTCTGTTCAAAATTTGTACAGAAAGACGACAAAGTAATATACGGAAAGCACACACAAGACACAAATATGCTCTTCCTTCTTCAATTATCCTCCAAACATCATATCAATTTCCTGCCTTTAACAGTAAGATTGTTCATATTGGTGAACTTGATAGCAAAAAGTTGTTACGAATAAATGAATGAACGTAGAGGACGGTGACACAAACAAACGCTAAACGACTATAGAATATGACAAGATATAACGGAAAACAACACAAGTAGTTGGTACATATAAAACATATACATACAAGTAAAGGCCTCAAGACTTTAAGATAGCCTGGAGACAAAACGTGTAGAAATAATGCTAATTGAAAATGATGTTCCTTACGGACTTGAAAAAGAAAGTGAAAGTTAAAACAAAAAGTAGAAAAATAGCACCAACCCAGGGCTGAAAGTAAATGCTAAGGCGAGAGCTATACAAGTAAGCAGTCAAGCACGAAAACGAAGGTTGAAAGGAGAAATGAAATAGTCACGTGGTACTGAAAAGGGAGGGGAGAGAGACAAAACAACTAAGAGCTGAGAAAAAGGTCGAGGAGGCGACGAAAACAAAATAAAGGGAGAGAGGAGGAAGATAGCAAGCAGAAAATTCAAAAGGAGATACGACAGATAGTAGGAAGAAAGAAAGGAGAATAAAGGAGGGGAGTACAGGACAAGAGAGAATGAGGGAGAATAGCAAAGGAAAAAGAGTAGGCAGAAAAAGAATGAGTGAGGTAAAGTGATGTGACAGGGAAGATAGACAGAAAGAAAAAGGGAAGCGTGTGAAAGGGAAAGAAAAACGTCGCATTAAATATTGATATTGTTGCAAAGCCTTCGAAAAGCAAAGTTATTCTCGACAGAATTTGAACACAATGTAAAGACGGACCAAATGCTGCTAACCATTTTGCCCGGCATGCTAACGGTTCTGCCACCTCACCACCTTCACCGCCCTAAATATTATCACACACACACATACACACACATATATATATATATATATCTTTTCTCTACCACCATTCCCTTTTTTTCTCTCCCTTTCTCTTACTCCTCCTTCTCCCTCCCGTCGCAGTCACGTGATGAGATGCCTATTTCTGTCTTTGTTCTCCGGCTTCCTCCAAGTAGAGACGGTAAATCTGTTGCTCTGCCGTTCTCAAAAAATAGCGTTCGTAAAAAAGTTTTTATCTCGTTTGGGTTAACAGCCCTTCTTGTTTGTGTTACTGTTATTCTCCGTGTCCTGTCTTTTACTGTTTATATTTTGTAATGTCGTTACTGTCCTGTTTTTGTTACCATTTTTACCCCTCCGCAAAAAAATCTCAAATTTTATTTAATTTGATTTTCGCGGGAAGGAAAATTTCATTGAAGTCATGTATCGCCTTGACCTTCGAAACGTGGAGTAGATGAAATTAAGGTGACTGAAGAAGGGGAATTTTCCTTGTTTTGTATGTCCTGTACTCTATTTTTTCGTTGTTAAAAAAATGTCCATTTCCTTGGTTTTGTGTTTATGTTTTCGTTTCTCATTGTGTTCGACGTGTTTTTTGGTGTCCTGTACCCATATATGGATGTATATATACAAGTAGAGGTAGGTACGTACATGTATGTATGTATATATGCATATGTTTTATTTATTTTTAATTTTTTATATACATATATATATATATATATATATATAGATAGATAGATATATACATATATATATGTATATAAAAGATTAAAAGTAAATATATATATATATATAATAAATATATATATATATATACATATACATATATATATATAATGCTTTAGATCTATACATAGACATATATGTGGGTGTGCTATATCTTCGGTGCAAATTTTCTCTTAGTAAGGGGTTGGAAAGATTGTAAAGTAGATTCTACGTCCAGTTAATTTCAAAGTTACACTAAAAAGAGAAGAATTACTGCTGCTTTCTTTAAACTTGACTCTGGTTCGAAATTAATTAATCCAAAACCTTTTATATACAACACTTTGAGCATCTTTCACTAGCTATTTATTAAAAGTGAACTGTAACTTTTGAACAACAGAAGTACTATTCTTTTCTATTCAAGTTACAAGGCCCGAAATTTTTCTTGGGGGTAGGGCAATCGATTAGATCGATCCCAGTACGCAAGTGGCATTTAATTCATCGAATCCGAAAGGATGAAAGACAAAGTCGACCTCGGCGGAATTTGAGCTCAGAACGTAGGGGCGGACGAAATACCGCTAAGCATTTCATTCGGCGTGATAACGATTCTGCCAGCTCACCGCCTTACAACAGAAATATTATTGAATAGTTGTCGAAAGCTGGTAAGCAATGATTTTTCCAGTAACTGTAACTTCTAAAGTTCTATGTAAATAGTATGAGAATTTACACATAGTCTGCTTCTACAAAGTATCAAAAGTCCAATAGACACTTTCTGTCAACGATGGACATAATGAACATTGTATTAACTAATTGCCATCTACATATCCCTTTGTTCCTTTGTAGAACGACTGTACTGCTTTAAAAGATTGCCCATTTAATGCTATATATTGTGAGCGGTGATGGAATATGTATAATGTGCCTCATTTATAAATTATACAGAGCTGCCTACGTAAATGAAGCCTGTAAGACATTAACAAATGAATCATTTCGCAATCACTAAATGACTCTGGCAGGCTAAGCTGCCGAGGCATTTCAGTTTGATGCCTCGGTTGATTTCAGCACGGTATGTTATTTGATAGAAATCATTATGAGACTCGACAATAATGATGAAATTGGTCCGATGAATAAAGAGACCACATCATCGCATAAACCGAATTTATGTAGATGGAAAGATAAAGGTGAATAATAAAACGTTCTTAATACATGCATGAAAACTTATGTAAACATTGTTCTATTTTTGTTTTGTTTTTATAATTTGAAGCTAGAATACATTATAATTAATTATACTACCCTTTGTCTACGCAAAACAGAAGAACCCAACTAAAGTAGTGATTGCCTACATCGGCAATTAGTACAACAAACAGTTCGTAAGAGGGCATAAAGTGAAAAAGAACAGTCTAACGCTCGGAGAGAGAAGCGCTCACCGACATTATTGAACAATAATGTTGTATGAAGACAGATAGACAAACAGACAGAAATACAATAATAGTGCCGGATAAGGGAAGTAAGGAGTAACAAGAGAAATCAAATAATAGAAGTCCAACGGTCAAAGAGAGGAGACAATCAATACGAATTCTGGCACATTTGCAAACTGAAGAAGGAATAGTGCTAAAATTAGAAAAGAAGACAAATAAAAAAAAGTTATATGCACATATGTACATACATACACACAGACACACACATACATACATACATACATACATACATACATACATACATACATACATACATACACCAGTAGGAGCACTGAACATTAAATAACGAATCGAAGACGGGGGAAAACGATGAGAATAGATATTTATAAAATTTAAATGACTCGTAACAAGTAAATTTTCTGTTACGTATTATGTATTCATGTGTGTATGGATGTATGCACGCACACACACACACACACACACATATATATACATATGTATACATAAAATTAAATATATGTATGAACCGGATGCGGCAATTTTACTGGAAATATATTCCTTAGAAACGCATATGCCGCATGTTTATTGGTCGAAATACGAAGTTTAATTTATTGTTTTATAATTTATATCAAATATCAAGTAATTATAATAGGTTATTATTTTATATTTTGTATTTTATTTGAAATTATTTTTAATAATTTTAAAGCAATATATTTCATTTTTGAAATGAAATATAATTTCATATTTTTTTTAAGTCATCTGCCATTTTATAAGAAATTAAATTGAAATGAAATTCATCAAACTTAATCTCAACTAATTTTAAACTAATTTATTGCCGTAACTAATTTAATTAATTGCCGTAAATAGCGTAACTAATTTCTACAGACTAATTTACTCCACGCTCTACCAACCAACACAAGCATCACTCAATAATAAATATGTGTAGCATCGTCACGGTCCTGATCATTCCAGTAATATGTATTTCTAGCAAAGAATAATTCAAGGGACTCCGACCTCAATGATTGTGTGCCCAGCATAACTTTCAAAAAGAAAGGACACTATCAATTCCGTGACGTGAATGCTTATAACTTATAGTTCACGGCAAATAACTTTCTTAACCCAGCATCGAATTGTAAAGATTTTCCATAACCTACTAATTCAAATATCGATAAATCACTGCATCATTTTATATTTTTCTTACAATTTTGTTCTTGACTAATATGTTCGAAAAATATCAAAATTGCAGCGCATATCCTTACTTCACTATGACTATATTTTTTTATCAAATTGTCTTTTGGCTAACATGTTTGTGTGCGTGTTTGTCTGTATGTATGCAAATATGCACATATATGTATATGATTGTGTATATATGAATGGGGATGTACATTTGTGCTTGTGCGTGTATCACGGTAGGGCGGGGTATTAGAAGAATAGTTAGAGCGTCATATATATTGCATTTCAGTGTTCTGGGTTCAATTACTACTGCGGTCAAGTTCGCCTTCTATGTCGATCTTCTGTCTCTTCTCTCACTGACGACTCTGTTTCCTCCTCACTCTCTTTCTGTTTTTTCCTGTGTACTTGTCTTGCACTTTCTGAAAGAAATCCCTATTGTCAGACCTTGAGAGTCATAGATGCCACATGTTCCACACAAAGATGTTAAAGAAGTGTTATATAACAACAGAGCGGTTCAACGGATGTCAAGATCAAATTGTATATATATATATATATATATATATATATATATATATATATATAAGGTTCTGAGAGTTCGAAGTCCGTATCAACACCCAATCATTTTTAAAGCCTATAGCCTTAGATTTCAATTCACCAGTCACACTTTACTTAACACTGTTAGCAGACTCACTTTACACTGGATGTGTATGTGTGCCTGCGTGTGATTGTTGCGTGCGTGTGCGTGTGTGTGCATGTGTGTAGGTGTAAGTGTGTGTGTGTGTGTGTGTGTGTGTGTGCGCGCGTGTGTGTGCGTGTGTGTGTGTGTGAGTAGGCATGTGTTTTCATTAGGATTTCTTTTTCATTTGGAGAATTCTAGTTGGCCACTAACCAAGTGGCATGGCTGTTTTGTTTCATTTAAGCCAAAGGTTGGGAGTTAGCAGTCATCTTAATCGCTTGATGTGTGACATATAATTATATATATATAGAAAATGAAAGACGGAAGATGGAATATATGAGAATCTTTATATATAAAAGAGAGGTTGTGTGCTGTCTGTCTCCTACGATTTAGATTCCTAACTACTCCCACATTTTGCGGTGCAGTTTAACCAAAACCGGGTATCTTATAGTCGTGATTCATATCGAGCACGCGTCTACGATGAGTCTACGATTTAAAAAAAAAATTACCACCAATTTTTCCCATGTTTAATACCTTTTTGGCATATATAAGGGAAGTAACTCTCTAAAAATTTATTATTAAATCTCAGAACGTAAAAAGCTACAGTAACACCCCCCTCCTTTGTGGTTAGCCATATTGAGATGGCTATTATACTTTACATCTCTAAAAATGCTTATATAGTCATTTCCCTTACAAACCCGAGCAACGCCGCGCGGTACTGCTAGTTATATATGAAAGAAATTGTTCTATACAGTGCTCGGGGCACTACAACAAAAAAAAAACAGGCGTACTGGTGAGAGATTTCAGGAAGCATAGAAGTTTTGAAGGATGTAGTGTCTCGACAACTAACGATTAATGCGGGTACTTTATTCCATGCTTCAACAATTCTGAGTTTGTGTGTTTGTGTATGTGTGTCTGTGTGTGTGTATGTGTGTGTGTGTGCGTATCTGTGTGTGTGTGTGTGTGTGTGTGCTCATGAATAGTTTGTATCTGAGCGCTAGATATTGGTTTTCTTCAATATACAAGTACATATATTTCACACTTGTTACACTTTACTATACAAATCTTTGTGCTTCACGCTTATGTGTAGGTGTGTTCACGCATTTTATATCTGTATGTGGATGTGTGCATATGTCTGGATCAAGAAATTCAATATAGTGGGGGGCCCCTGGAACTGTTTACATTATTTTCAATGTTTTGTAAGGGGAAGTTAGACAGATCACTGGAGCGTTTTAGAATTTTTAACTGGACCACTGGTTGATTGCATTTGGGGAAAACAGTTTTTTTTCAATTCTTTTTGCTAGTGTGTTCTCTTCTGTTTCTAATTATAATAATTATTCCTCTGAAGAAGGAGCTGGTTTCTAGTAAAGATACAAAGTTCCATCGCTGGAATATAGATAACAAAAACAATATAAGAGTCTAAGCTTGAGGAAAGCCTTGTATGTTTTTACTGTTCTTTTTATAGATTGTATTTGTAATGTGCGAGTTGGTTGTTTGATTTCTTTTCCTGTAAACCCTCGCTTATTGAGATTGTCGCGCATCTACTCACAAAATCAAGTGTGCCGGTTGTGTATGTACTCGTATGTATCTATGTTCTCGTATGTATAATGTATATATGCATGTATTTATGAGTACGTGTGTGTGTATGTGTAGTTAGATAAGCTTTGTGTAAAAATCCTTGCAGGTTGGTAGGTAGGTAGATAGGTAGGTAGGTAAGTAGGTAGGTAGGTAGGTAGGTAGGTAGGTAGGTAGGTAGGTAGGTAGGTAGGTAGGTTGGTATGTAGGTAGGCATGCATGTGTGTATGCATATATGTAAATATTATGCATGCATGCATGTATGTATGCATACCATTATTCAGTTTATTTCAAGATTTCTTGCCATTTGAGAAAGAACGGGTTTCTAACCTAGATCCAAGACTCCTTCATTGGAATTTCAACATCAACACCAGGATGATCTTGTATCATATGTTGACTTATTCTTATTGTGTATCGGTGAGTGTCTATAGTGATCTGTGTTATTGTTCAACTGTTACATTCGTTTTTCTGAAAAACTGTGATAACTGCGCGTAGCAGTCCTTTTTGTTATAATTCTTGTTTGAAGGAGGAATTATTATTTCTCTGTCGGGCGTTAGCCTAAATTCATTGTTATTCTGTGGGGCATATTTGCCCATTAATTTATTCTCCGTGGGGCGTTAGCCCAAATCTTGTATTTTAAAAATGTGTGACTCAGTTGAGTCGAAAAACAATCAGAACTTATTATTGGGTATGCCAATCTTATCGTCACCTGTGTCACCAGTGCAGCCTCCAGCTACACCAAAAGCCAATTTTACTGATGCAGCAAAGACTTCAACAAGAAAACTCAGCCCATCTCACACCACATAAACGGTAAGTCTTTTATGAGTTTTCATGTTGGATGTATAAATGTGCGTGGCCTGATATCAAGCTGGAAACAAAGACATTTCCTTAACGTCATCGGGTCACATGGATTAGATGTTAGTGTTGCTAATGAAACTAGGTTGACCGGACCATGACATTTACTCCCGCTCCTGAATGGTTAAGAGAAAGTAATTCCTACATGCAATGGTGTGAGTTGGTCCTTATTAAGAAAAACATAGTTTCAGAGAAAAAGGTAACTTTTCTTGATCCAGAATGTAGGTTGGTCGTCCTTGACTTGACGTTCAGCAATGGTAAGTCAATCAGGCTAGTTGCAGTTTATGCACTAGCTAGTAATGACGATAAAAGTGATTATTTTCATGGCCTGGAGAAATGTATGGGTACGTCACACTCTCTAATGTTGATAGGAGACTTTAACAGAATCTGCAATACACGCGTAGATTGTGTTGACTCAAAACAAGATACGAGGGGTAACCCGTGCCTTAAGGATCTGCTACATCTCTTTCAGCTACCAGATCCCTACAGACTGGAATTCCTGAACGCGCCAGTGTGGTTATAGTCAAGAAGCGACGGGTCTTCCAGAACTTACGTAGATAAGTTATTCATTAGCATTAATGATAGAAACTTAGCTAAGCGTCCACAATTTCGTCATGTCAGCTATAGCGATCACAAACATGTGACCTGTAAGCTCAACATAGATAGGCTAATTGAAAGGTTATATAACATTGAAGAAATCCATGTAAGTTGAGTTACGCTTGAAAAGGCAGATGATGTTTGATGCAATAGAATAAAATCTTCACTTCCTTCTAAAATTTTAGTTCATCTGAAAGTAAAATACAAACGTAAAGGCTTCTATTAAATTAGGCAGGACGAAATGGATACAAAATATTTGAATATTTTGGTGAGGATCTTCAAAATAAGGGAAATTATATGTGCTAATGGATACGGATCAAAACATAGATATATATATCTGTCTCTCTCTCTCTCTGTATATATATATATATATATATATATATATATATATATATGCGTGTGTGTATGTGTATTGCATATATATATATATATACACATACATACGTATATATATATATATATATATTATACATATATATTAGATGTGGCTCCTTGGGCAATTGTTTTCTACTCTAGCCTCTGACCGACCAAAGCCTTGTGAGCAGATCTCTGGCAGACAGAAATTGGGAGAAGCATAGCGTATATGTACATATATATATATATATATAACAATAATAAATCTCTGAACGAGATATAAACAGTAACCGCTCGACAACGTAAGGGGTATTAGCCATCTGAATGTAGCTAGCCACTGGGGGGGGGGGTTACTGATGCTTTTAGCCCCAGGCGATCAACGTCACCAGAAGGACTTTAGACACTATCTCAGTGCCCTTGTGTTATTTGCAAAGGGAGGTCATCCTCCCTCGAAGACCCGAGTACTACATACGGACTATAGTTTCAAGGTAATTGCCTCTCGTCAACGCATGGTAAGCACCGGTCTTCGATGAAGGAGTCCCCTTGCAAATAATATATAACGTTTTTCACAGTAACCACTGTCACTGATGTAGAAAAACTGTCTGAAAGCAATAATAAATCTCTGAACGAGATATAAACAGTAACCGCTCGACAACGTAAGGGGTATTAGCCATCTGAATGTGGCTAGCCACTGGGGGGGTGTTACTGATGCTTTTAGCCCCAGGCGATCAACGTCACCAGAAGGACTTTAGACACTATCTCAGTGCCCTTGTGTTATTTGCAAAGGGAGGTCATCCTCCCTCGAAGACCCGAGTACTACATACGGACTATAGTTTCAAGGTAATTGCCTCTCGTCAACGCATGGTAAGCACCGGTCTTCGATGAAGGAGTCCCCGAGCAAATAATATATAACGTTTTTCACAGCAACCACTGTCACTGATGTAGAAAAACTGTCTGAAAACAATAATAAATCTCTGAACGGGCTAAAAGCATCAGTAACCCCCCCCCCCAGTGGCTAGCCACATTCAGATGGCTAATACCCCTTACGTTGTCGAGCGGTTACTGTTTATATCTCGTTCAGAGATTTATTATTGTTTTCAGACAGTTTTTCTACATCAGTGACAGTGGTTACTGTGAAAAACGTTATATATTATTTGCAGGGAGACTCCTTCATCGAAGACCGGTGCTCTGTTGTGCCTTACACGGATCACAAACTTGTAACGTGTGAGGTACATGTAGATAAATGCCATAGACAAGGTCCCGGGTACTGGAAGATGAACAAGTCTATTTTGACCTGTGAAGCTTTCCGTACTCGGATTAAGGAATTAGTACAGAGGGCATTATGTGGCACCATCATTAATAATAGATAGTGGCTCGCCCTCAAAAGAGCCATCCGTTTGGAGTCCATTAGATTTAGCAAACAGCTAAGTTTAGATAGGACTAGAATAGAGGGCGAGTTATTTAAGAACTTAGACGAGGCTATGGAATCTGGCTGTGCATCCGGAGTGTTGGCAGCGAGAGCGGTATTGTACCGTCACCTCAACGCCAAGCACGAGGGGTGTAGAGTCAGAGCTAAGTTACGTGCAGGAAAACGAGAAAGTATTAACGTTGCCGGATGGGCCCGTCGTGAGGAGAGTCAGAAGGGCAAAAAGTCCTGTATTATGTCCTCAACTGAAGAACAGGACCGCAAGATCTATGGACAGGAGGAGATGCAGAAGGTCCTTCACCAGCATTTCGCACGGCTGTTTGGGGACGGTGGTCCGCTCGAGCGTGGGGAGACCTTAAAGGACTTCCTAGCCGGTGGGCCTCGGCTCTCGGCAGGTGAGGCGGAGTGCTGTGAAGGATCGATCTCTCCCGCGGAGGTAAGAGGGGTTATGGCCGAGTGCGCCGGGGAAAAGTCGCCGGGATTGGATGGTCTACCCTATGAATTTTATTGTTGTATGCCGGACTTGTTCGGGGATATACTGGCAAGCGTCTATGCAAACTGGCAACAGAATGGGAGGATTCCCAGCTCTGTGAGTCGGGGAGTTGTGACGCTGGTCCAGAAAGACCCGAGCAAGGGGGACAGTATTAGTAATTACAGGCTCATAACTCTACTTAATGTAGAGTTTAAGATTTTGGCCAAGGTGTTGGCAAAAAGGTTGACGGCTGTCGTGGAGAAACTTGTCGGGAAGGCACAGACATGTGCAATCCCAGGCAGGTCGATCCAGGATAATCTTCACCTTCTCCGCTACACTATAGATAGGGTCGGGAAATTAGACGGCAAAGGAGGGGCATTGGTCCATTTAGACCAAAGTAAAGCGTTTGATAGGGTAGACCATCGGTACTTGGCGGCGGTTCTCGAAGCGGCTGGGCTGGGCCCTGGCTTCTGCGGGTGGATCTCAGCTATGTACAGCGGCATCAAGTCCACAGTCCAGGTGGCACAGATGTTTATAGCCTCTGTAGTCACCTACCGCCTGACCGTCGTGCCTTGCCCCGATTCGTGGTTAAACAAGTTGGAACGACTCCTTTTCCGCTTTTTGTGGAAAGGAGGAAAGCCACTTGTGAGACGCTCCGTGTGTTGCCAGGAACCGCTAAAGGGTGGACTGGGGATGCCTTTGCTAATGATGCGCAAGCATGCGTTGAGGCTGAGACACCTCTGGTGTTACCTGGAGGATGATAAGGTGTGGAGTTCGCTGGCAGAGGAATTCTTCCCGCGACCGGCCTCTATGGAGGGATTTACACCCGGTCTCATTAAAGGACGTAAACTGACTTCATGGCAGAAGGAGTGCCGACAGGCACTCTGGCTGATCCACAAGATGGGTAAGGCCGGCAGCGGGAATACCACCTCGGTGTTCTATAAAGGGCTGGTAAAGGGAAAAAATGACGACGTCCTAGGAAGGGCTCTGGGGTTCGATGAGGATCAACTCTCCAACCTGTTTAAGAAGACTTTCAGGTCGGGGTATTTGGATAATTACCAAAAATCCCTGACCTGGCAGTGCTATAGGAATGCATTACCTGTTCGCGAGAAGTTATCCAGGCACGGAATGTCAGTGCCACCGACGTGTCCAAGATGTGGGTTGGACGATGAAACCGTTCAACACGCTTTTGTACAATGTCGGGAGCTGTCAGGCTTGATAAGTTACGTGGAACACGTGTTGTCGCATCTGGGACGAGTACAGCTGTCGGCTGGATCTATGATTAAGATGATACCGGCAACTGGACTCTCAAAGGAAGGTAAGGCTTGTTTTTACTGTACGGTGGCAGTATTGAAAGAGTGTGTATGGAGAACTAGAGTGGAAGGTCTAGTGAAAGGGTCCTTTATCTCTGGCCCCGGTTTGTTAAAACACTTCGGATATCATCTGAAGAGCAAGATGGGGTTGGAGAAGAGGAGCATGCCACAGAAAGAGTATATGGAACGTTGGAAGGATGTGATGAGAAAGGAAAAACCAGCTGCTGGGATTTATAGGCTGCCGGGTTCAAAATTGAAACTGGTACCTCCCATTACCTTTCACTGTACAAAGAAAAGAAAACATACGCACTAAAAGTTCTCGTGATAAAGGCAAAAGTAAGCCAAGGTTTCGTTTCAAGGCAAAGTAAGCCAAGTTTTCGTTCAAGTTACATAAAATTTTATTTTTGTAATTTTTATAATTTCATTCGAACTCGCATAGCATTTTTGTAATTGTTTATCTTAGCTGTTCGGCAAAAGTGTCCGATAGAATAAGAACTAGGCTTACAAAGAATAAATCTCGGAGTCGATTTCTTCGACTAAAACCCTTCAAGGTGCTCCAGCATGGCCGTAGTCAAACGACTGAAACAAGTAAAATAATAAAACAATATATATAAATACATATGTATATAATTTGATTTGAAAACCCCACTGGAATGGGAGAAAGCGCTAATAATCTAAATGATATAATCTGAATGATATGATATATATATGTAAAAAATGTAATATATAAATAAATATCTATAAATATGAACCATACGATCTTCTGATTACCTCATTTCTTCTAATATATATATATATATATATATATATATATTCATATATATATATGAAAATATACATACACACTCATATCATATGTATACACACACGCACACGTACACATTAATGTAAATTAAGGATCTTTTAATGCATTTAGTTCCATACATAGGTTTTATTAATATTTACGAGAAAATGTTTGCAATGACTCCGAAATATGGGTTTACTGGATCTCAGTAGACCGTCTGACATTCTGGTGATTGCTAGAAAACCAAAGAAATCACTATCAACTTCTTCCGTGAAAAGTATTATTTGTGTGTGTGTGTGCGCTCGTGCGTGTGTGCGCGCGCGCGTGTGTGTGTGTGAGTGTGTGTGTGTGTGTGTGTGTTAACGATGGAACTTTTAAGTTAAGATATTTTGGAAAATATATCACATGTGTGAAGAGCGAGTTAGAATGAAACAATTTTGGAATGTAAGGCTCGTGAAAGAATAAAGATTACTGGAGCAGATTAAAATATAATTTCGATATTGTTTGATAACCTAACATTTCCTTCGTCTAATGTTTAAATTTTTAAATTATTCATTTCCTTTCTGTGTATTTTAATAAACGAATCGAATAATTCTGACAGGTTTGTATATATGGGTGGTAAGGTTGAATTGTCTAATATATCTATTTTGTAGTTATCTAGAATTGGATGATATAAAATTAAAGTTTTTAAAATATTATGAGAATGTTTATCATGAAGTAGATTTGTGACGTTTAATGAAAAATATGTATTAGCATTACGCATAATCTTTATACTTTAAAGATATCATAATGCAAGATATGTAATCTATAGTATTACAAATGTAAGTATTGTTGCTAGAGTAATAAATACTGGTGTAATAATATTTATAATGATATTAATATTTCTGGATAAAGAAATAAACTAGTATTAATTGTGTTAATATTATGAATCTTATTACATGTAATCTAATGATATGAGAGTGATCTCAACTTTTAAGAGCGTTTGTTAAAGGAGAAGCTCATATCACGAAGTGAATATTTCATTTTAAATGTATTTACAGAGGGTTTAGTGGGATTAATGTGAATACGTACTGATATATTGGACAATAACAAAATTGCTTCAGAAATAATATAGAAAGCTAGAAATATTGTCATCTGCACCTTGATTTGAACTACTTAGGATATTGTTAGTGAATTAATGCTGTCAGCTCAAAGGTGTGATTACAAGCTAGTTTACTGTATTAGTTAATACGCTAGCTGAAAGCCTCTTAGCAATAGTCAAAAACTGTAGCCTCGGAAGGATAGTGGTGTCTCTATAACAAGAAAGGATAATTTAGGCAATTACATTTAAAGTTAGAGGTTGCAAGAAGTTCGAAACACATTTACAAATTTATGATTATTAGGAAGTTTAGTTCAATAGTGGGATAAGTAGGAAAGGAAGATCACCTATTTATATTTATACAAAAATGTGTTATATGAAATATCACGTGCGTAAATTCTATTAATAAAGTAGGATAGAATGAAAAAATCATATAGGACAGTAGATGATTTTTTGACACCTACACATAGTATAAGTATTATATAAGATATCAACATTTCAGGATAGAGAAAATTTTTGAAATGCTAGAATGTCTTAAACGCTTTTGTGGGGATGAGGAAGTACGTTTGGAGTGGTAGTTAAGATGAGGTATTTTATTACTAAGGATTTTCAAGTTCTCCGCAACACATATAGCTGACAACGTGTTTTTTTTTTTTGTTTTTTTGTTTTTTGTTAGTGATAGTCTGCAACTCCAAGTTTAATAACTAAATAGCATCAGACTTATAAATTAGGGCAAAAGAAAAAAATCCGGTGCTAAATATACCGAGAATAGACTTTACATCGTCAATAACCGCACATAATTCATCACTATAAGCACACGTCTCGAAGCAAGCTAACAGAAATTTCTAAAAAAATTCAGTTATTACTGAATCGGTCCGATTTCTGAGTTAATTCATAAAGAATTTTCTCGTCATCAGCGATAATTGCTTTAAGAAATAAATGAAATACTTGCACCCATGGAAAAACCAGACGCAAAGTCATGTGTACACTTAAGTACCCCAAATATATCCAAATAGAAATATTGCCGTACACCTCGAGACACGTGCGATCAGACTGAAAATTCTCATAGAGTAGGAGATAGTTCGGAAGGAAATGGTAATAAATTTACATCTAATATAGGATAAACTTTTCAAAAATATTATCAGTGGCCAGCATATTAATAAATATCTTTTAAGGTGAAAATTATAAATAAATTATAAATAAGGGCAAAAGAATAAACTTCCAATGCCGAATATGCCGAGAATAGACTTTAAATTGCTTCGAGACGCGTGATGAATTATATGTGCTTACTGACGATTTCAAGTCTATTCTGGGCATATTTGGCATTGGATTTGTTTTCTTTTGCCCTTATTTATAAGTTGTTTATAATTTTCACCTTAAAAGAAACTTTTTAATATGCTGGCCACTGATAAATTTTTTTGAAAATGTTATCCTATATTAGATGATATATATGTATATGTATATATATGTGTACATATATGTGTGTGTGTGTACGTATGTATGTATATATCGATTCACCCCTCAACTTCTCCCACCCTATACACACCGAGCTCTCCATCCACTACTACCAATTCCTCCGTCTGCGCAGGCTCTGCAGTGACAAGCATGACTTTGATACCCAGTCTGAACTCATGGCTCACCACTTCATCCTACGTGGATATCTCCTCACCACTATCCACACCGCCCTTGCCAGAGCACGTTCCGTGGACCGTGCATCTGCTCTCTCTCTCTCGCCGCACTCACCCCGCCGTCATCCGTCTCCCGTTTACCCTCACCTACCACTCCTCCACGCTACCTCTCTAACGCAATTCCAGTCCGACCCCTCCACTTCGGACATCTTCCCTAACCTACTCCTCCCCTCCATCAAACGAGCCCACAACCTACGTGACCTCCTGGTCCACAGTTTCTTCCCTAACTGACCTCCCAGTCTGACTCCTCCCCCTGCTCCCGCCACGCTGCTGCACTTGCACTTACCTCTCCAACACCACCATCCTCACTGGCAATGGGCTACCTGTAGGTAATAATATATTAGGACTCATTATCTACCTTTGGAAACCCCCTTTCCCTGTACATAAAAGAAAATTGGAAAAGATTCCTAGACGACTGTTTCATACTCTGGAATAAAAACACAGATAAACTCCTGAAATTCAAAAGACAATTGAACAGCGTCAACCCAAACATACAGTTCACAATGGAGTACAACCAAAAGGAGCTTCTATTCTTAGATATACTAATTAAAAAAATAAACCTAAAAATAGAGACTGACATATTTTACAAAACCACAGACGCCAAACAATATCTACTATTTAATTCATGCCACCCAACACACACCAAAACAAACATTCCCTTCAACCTTGCAAGAAGGATATAAAGGAAAAAAAATATAAACAAAAACCTAACCACTTGTAACATTCTATTCCTTCTAAACCAAATCATGTTAAATTAATCAGGCCTAGTCATTCCCAACAGTTTTGATTATCTCCCTTATACCGGAAAATCCCTGATTACCTTTCCCTACCTGGAACTCCATATTTCACGACATAGCGAAGATATGATACGATATAGGAAAAGAAATTTGAGAAATTTGAAAAGAAATTACGAAACCGGTTATTTCTCCAAAAACTATTTTACTATACGCAAAATTTTATAACATTTTTCTAACATAACGATTTAAATATATTCTTTAACCATATAACACAAGCCTTCTGTACCTTTTTCACTCTTTTTGTCTTTCATATATATATATGTATATATATATATATATATATATATATATATATAATATATATATATATATATATATATTGAATATCAACCGAATATTCGAGGAAGTTATTGGTGGAAGAGGATTGCAAGCATAATTGGTAAATAAATCCATATTGGATAAGTTTGTATACTACGGGTGAAATTTAATATATGTAAGAAATGGCTTTGCTGGAAAGAGAAAATATCAAGCGCAATCACTGTATTGTGGTAAAGAAGTTAAGTTTTCAACTACATGGCTTCGGATTCAGTCTCAATACGCAAAACTTTTCTACTATAGTCCGGTTGACCAATAATTTGTTATTCACTCTGATAGTTAGTAACTGTATTGAAGCCTGATGTGCATGTAAATGTATTTGTATGCTTATATGTATATCCGTATATGTTTCAATAGATCTATGTATACTAATCTGTATTAGTGTCGCACCGCTTGATAATCGATGCTACTCTAAGTCCCCGTCAGCTAGATGTTCGATAAAACTAAACCAATAGCACAAGTACAAGAAACACAATGATTCTTTGAGTAGAATTAATCAACTAACCCTTCGTATCCAATGAATGAGTTTAATAAAAGCCTAGTTATGTCTTCCAATAAAAAAAAATATATAGCCTCACTCATGGAACTCCAGTAGCGTTTTCATAATTTGCAGAATGACGGCGTCACTGACCGCGATTAGAGACAGCTTGGATAGCAATTATTCGTAATGTGTACATTTAAATATCTTCAAATAATAATTGAGCAGTTGTTTGCAGGACATGTTCCGCTCTGTTTATAAACATTCAGTGTTATACGTTGGAATATCCTATATAGCAAAGTACCCCTCTTGATTCATTCAAATGAATACGACGAGAAATCACATTAGGCTTTATGATATTAGGTAAGACTTTGAACACTTTTGATTGTGGCGACATAAATAGCACAATGAAAACAGCAGAATTTAATTTAAAATACACTACATGTAGGAGAGAAAAGGAGAATAAACAGTTAATAGCAAGAAAGGCAGGTAAGAGACAGATACGTTTCGTGTCCCGAAGCGTTGCTTCTTGTTCTTTTCTATTTCAAATTAGTGTTTAGAGTATTATATCCTTTTTGTTGAAAATTCTCAGCAATTCTTTCATAATATAGCAGGTAGGAGAAATTATTTTTTGTTGATGGTTTAAGCTAAAAAGATATCTTCTATCAGCATTACAACGGTTACAGACACTTCAAGTCGTTAATTTTGTTTTTGATGAGATAGAATATTAAGTAACACTTTCAATACTTTACCCTTTATTGCCTATCATACTTACTAATTAATCGCAGCTTTATTTTAATTATACTGATTTCAGAAAGAAGAAACGTAAAGCGCTTTGGCAACTTAGGGATTTTCAATTTGTTCTTGTCAGTCTAAGATTTATATGTTCATATCCGATTGTCTAACTTCATACTACCTCTCTTGATTTTACTTTTTTGTGAAAATTTACATAATTTTTGCAGTTATATAAACTGTAAAGGCTTTACGTAACATCTTTTGCATTAATTATAAAGATCATTGTTTTCCCCATTTGTTCATTTTTGTATTTTTTACTTTTGTTTTGGTTTTTTTCTTCTAATTACAAGCATTATCTGATAGAAAGTTCAGCTGTCTTCATGGCAGTGAAGAGCTGTATTAAATATGGAAACGGTGTACATCTAACAAAACAATCGTTCTGGTTTATCAAGTAAAAACATTTGTAAAATGTCCAGAATAAATGACTTGACAATAATTTGAGTATACTCTTTATGCCAATTTGTAAAATTAAATTTTAAACCAAAGTTGAATCTCCTCTAGAAGAAACGCCTTCTGCCAATATATTGAAATTGCAATTATTAGAGTAATTATCAAAATTTTGCAATTGCTGAAGCCACCGACCATATTTCAATTTTGAGAACATTTATTTTTTAGAGCTGAAGATTATGCACAGTATATACAGTATACAGAGTATTAAAATTATACACAGTATAAGTAATGCAGCATTATTGTTTTGTTTTACCTTCCTTCTAGTCCTTTGTTCTAACTATGAATCCAAAGCTATATATATATGTATATATATATATAAATTTACCTCAAAGAAAAGGGAACATTTCCGAAACTCTCCGCATGAAAATAGCTATATTATTATTCAAATTGTTTTCACATCTGAAAGTAGAAATATTTGTTTAGTGACTGTTTATAAAAACAATTAATCTGCTCGTTCAACTTTTTATGCTTTTACCTAGTGGAATTATAAACAGCAGACGTTTTTCTAATAGCTTGAGCAACCACTAAGTACACGTACAGCACTTTAACAACATTACCTGACCATAGAGTGTTTGGGGAAATCAATAATTCGTGACTTACATCAAAAGTGTAAAACGAAGCGTCCTATTTATCACCCATTAGAAGAGAAAATTACTTTCGATAATCCTTCACAGATTTTACTATTTTCGTTCATACCGTCACAGTCAATGCATCTGATTACTTCTTCTTGATCACAGCTTCGATGTCAACATTACTTGCGTCATAAAGATTTTTCTCTTCTTTGTTTTTTTTTATTATAATCCGAAGCAAGTGCAATTTTAGCAATATTATTCATCTAACAAGATGAACCTCTAAACACTTCGGGTGCATTTGTTAATGAGAGACTGAATCGACAGACTGTCAATAACATAGCTTTAATATATTCCTAACTTATATATCACATTAATTCTAAATGAATGATGAGTTGATGTATAGATATAAATCAATGTCTTGTGGAGTCTGAAACGTAACATCTAAGCAACGGTTTTATCGTAACAGAGATATGTATCTTATTAACTATATCATTTGCAATAAAGGATGATTGAATATGTTAAAAATATGAAATTTCTTTTGTTCTGCTTATTTATTGTACATAGTTAAGTTAATGATTATAGACTATACACAATTATGAATTGATGGAATTTGTAATAACGTAGTCTCTGTCACTACTGGATAAACAACAAAGCTGTCAATATGAATGATTTACCAATCTATTGAAGAATATTAAATGGTAAGATATATTTAACAAAACGACGAAAAATATTACCGAAATTAATTGCAGCATTCAAGAATATTCTGAACTTAATATAGTATTCATTGTTCAAATAAGATTTCGTATGAATTTACTAAAAGAAATATATATTTTCGTTAAATTCGTTACTGGTTACTGGTCTGGTAATCGATACTCTATTGTCCGGGAAGAGGTTTTTCATTAGCCATTAGCAAGTGCCACACAACAACGATATATGCTACACCTATGCGAAATTGAAACAAGTAAGGATATGTTTTCTTAGTGTTGAGAATATTCGACTGAAAATTTGGGGATAAATAAGAGTGTGGATTCATGGTTGTTAATGATTAGTTTAAACTGTTTCAAATATCTAATCAACAGGATCTTGAAATATTTTATGTCAGAACTCAGCAGAAAGGTGCGTTTCTCCCTCTTTATTTTTATGGTTCTTTTACAAACAAACAGTTCAGCATTCTCAAATAGTAACTGTTCTTCGAATCAAATGTTCATGAAAATGAAAAATCTGCTGTAATACTTTTTAATGTAGGGTAGATTGTTAGGTAATGAATGTAAACTGAAAAAGGTGAAAAACTCTGGAAAAACCAGGCTACTATTTTTTATTACAGTGATTTACTTGCAGAAACTATATGGAATTTAATATGCATTTCAATATCATTTTTCATATAGTTGGTACAAATAACGAACGAAACGGTTTATCTATATATTGATTTATGTATCTATCTATTTTTCTATACGTACGTATGCATACATGTAGGTACGTATGTATGTATGTATTATGTATGTATGTATGTATGTATGTATGTATGTATGTATATGTGTTTGAATTCATGAATATAATTACATTATATTTATATATGTAAACATGCGTGTTTAAATGTATGTTTACATACATATACTCTGCTAAATGATCTTGAATTCCTTTCAAACACGCAACTCTGCATCCATCCGGACATCTTATGAGATGGAAGTGTTCCACACTCCTATGAAACTTTAAGCTATGCGGATCTGCATCAAACTGATATCAAATACAAGTAACTCTAACTAAATATATTTAGTGCCACTTTCTTTTGTCTGTTGACTTAATCGTGTACAAACATTATAGATTGATGCATACATGCATATGTACAGACAGATATACGTGCACGCACGCACATACACACAGATACACGCGCGTAAATATCAAACGATGAGAATGAGTGTTCAACACTGCATTGCTGGACAGAATTTCTTGATTTGTGAGTTAAGGCTACCATTGGATTCATGTTAAGAAAAATAGGAAAATATCTTAATATCTTAGCAATCTTTCATGCCGATCACATGGTGGAATGGTGTTTGCTTTCATTTTGGATAAACACAAAGTCTGGATAAACACACACTGTGTTTGTGTGTGTATTTGTAAGTGGGAATTTTCGTGTGTGTGTGTGTGTGTTGCTTTCCAGCTGGAAATCATACAGATCCTCAGTTAATTGTTGTGTATCGTTCCTGGCAGAAATTTGGCTACAGGTATTTGAGTTGTCTATATTGTGTGAATTGTCTGCCTGAATATGAAATGGTTTACTTTCAAAATGCGTCATCATATCTTTTAGACTCATGAATTATACTTATATCATTCACGACTAGAATATTATTTACCAAGTTTTTTAAAGCTGATTATCAATAAAACATATAGTGATTATTTTTTAAGCATTCTGTTAAACATCATTAATAGAAGCTTTTGAAAGCAATAATATATTTGAAAAAAATTATCAGTTCTGTACAAAGAAAAATACTCTGAAAAGTCCTTTCATTAGCAATGGAAGAACAAGCGTCTATCATATGAAACGAATAATCTAAATATATCTGTTCGTGGAGATTTGCTTCTGCATACAGTATAATTATTTAGGCGTGCATAGAATTAACAATTATTTTCTTTTTGTTGAATTCTTAATTTTGATCAAGTTGAATATTACGAGTTCTTTATATTTCAGTGGTAATAGGTATTTTTCTTGACAAAAGGAACTCGAAGAAAATTACAATAGAACTCAATTGACAGAAAATAGAACTGATTTCAGTTTTCAAATTAATATGAAATATATTTTTATGACTGCTCACCATACATTAATATATCCGATTTGACTAATAGCTAAAATGAAATAATACACAGCTTGTAGGTAGTTCGATTATGGTGAAATTCCCGGTTCATGTGATGTTAAGTGTATTTGAGTGCCAAAATATTTGGGATGAAAGGGTTATTATACTGCACGATTATTTAGAAATGTGAAATTTTTATCGAAAGTATCACGTTTTTCTAAGGATACTAAGAATTTCGGTCCAGGGAAAACTGTATGTTTTGGGATTGAAAACGCAGACTAACATATCATTGTCTGGCAACGGCAGCATTACACACACACACACGCACACACACACACTCACACACACACACACACACACACACACACACACACACACACACACACACACACACACACACACACACATACATATATATATATATATATATATACACACACGTCTTCAAATGGAGGTTTCCTTTGGTACAGCTTTATCATTGTCCGAAAATCTTGCAAGACATGAGGAGATCTGATTTCTCCAAATCCTCGGACTGAATTACTGCTACTGGACCCTTCTCTGTCGACATTTTTTTTTTTAATATTCGGAAAACTTGAAATTCACGAATTCGGTGGGTATGGAACATTATTGTTTATAAAATATTTCTCCTTGGTTTATTACACTGTCAATACATTACAGTTACATCCGACTTTAAACGTAGAATATCAGAAAATATTGCTTTATTTATTAACCATTATGCTACTTTTTTTACTTTTTTGCTCCGAATAAAATCAATTTCCTGTATATAATTTCAGTAATACAATAACTGATGTTTCTCTATTATTAGCTAGGAACTCATTAAAATTCTGACAAAATAATTGTTTTAATTTCAGTTTTTAAACCATATGATAAATAGCAAAACGTCATACATCAATAATAAATATTAAAATAAAATACTATTTTTAAATTTTATAACTTCCAATAATAAGAATTGTAAAAAGTGAAATGAATCGCTAGAAAGATGTTGCTGTGTGCTTAATGAATTGAAATGTTTACATTGTATCACGTGTTTACGTAAAGATCATGTCAATTCAAAGAAAAATATTACAAAGAATAATTGTACTTTTTTAATTTTAAGAAGAAATTGCTATAGAATACTTGGAATTAGACGCATTTTGGCTTTAGGAATTGATTAATTAATTTCATTTAATGCTAATAATTATTCAATTACAGAGAGTAAGAGTTACTACTCGAATATCTAGTGCATTAAAATTTATTTCAAACTCTATTATCTTCTGAACTAAGGGCATACCTTCTATCGTATAGTCATTCGAAAAATATGGGAACAGTTTTCAGAATTGAGAAACAAAAAAACAAAAATTAAAATGCAATATTATTCACTAAAAACGAAATTAAAGTTTGTAAATGCTGGTCTGGATTCAATCTCTTGTTTATTTATTATTCTGAGCATTTTAACCTTGCTGTTCTTAATTTATACTCAATTCTATGATGTAATTGTCAATGATTCACTGAAATGTTATACCTCACACTCAAGTATTTCTCATTCCTCTTTCTCTTTGAACTGACTTTGAGAAAAGGACTGTTTGATTATTCTAATAGCAATCGAACTTCCACGCAAAACACGCGAAAGGGCAATTTCACTGGTATTCGGTGCTCACTCAAATTTTCATCTCAAAATAAATTTTATCATAATTTATGAAATTCTATTCTTGTCCTTTTGACGAATCATTTTGTTTTTGAAACGATAATTGTTAAATTAGCCATATTTCTGTAATATATTTACCATCAGTTATACATCATTGTCCAACGCACAGTAATAATTTCTAAAAATATAGTGTTTTGTTTGAATGCAAAATACAAAGTAATTTATGATATAATGAATCGTATATGGAATTATGATATTGCTGTTTTAAACACATAACATTGCCTCTAAAAGTATTAAATATTATGAACATATAAATCGTGTACATGTACATAGTTTGCAAATCTATACATTCAATCGCCGAATCAATAGACAGTATTATGAAAAAAATATACTAAAGAAATAAAATGTATAGTCTTCTGAAGGTTTTTACAGATATTTTGAAGAAACTAATACAGTAAATACATCTCCAGATCAAACGTAGAATGTTTGCTCACCAAATACCAAGTGACAGAAATCATGACAGAGAACCTTAATAAACACCCCCCAAAAAATAAAGCCACTGGCGATAACTGCAAACTAATTTTTAAAATGCCTACTTATGGTGTGCACATGTGAAATGCCATTGCATTGCCTACATGGTAATTTGTACAAACAAATGAATGAGAAGGCCAGCTGTTTCCTCTTAAGACTTATGTGGTATTTTTATCCACAACAGAGGACAGAATAAGGACAAAACATAAAGACATTATATACAGCAGATAAATTGATGATATGCAATTTGTAATAGATAAATTAAAGAAAGTTGAGAAACTAAACAATTTAGAAAACAACTCGATACTAAAATTTAGCATCCAGAATAAAACGAATGAGACCCGTTTTTAATCATAAGCGTACAGATCGAAAGAATAAGATGCATTTCAGTGGTATATATATCAAAGACTCACAAAAATGCATATACCTACCTGGAGACTGTGAATGTCCATACAACAATAAGTCAGCAGTAAAAATCACACTTTACGAAAGCATTTATATTCTCGTTCACATACAAGGCGCGACAACATGAAATCCATAGAATAAAGCAAAATTTAATTAACAACCGATATACCAACAAACTAGTTGAGCGAGCTACAGGGAATACGGACGCAAATATAATACGACAACTACATCAAAGGATACGCCCCATAAAAATACACAAGCCACACATGAAATATATGTGTGAAATGCACTAAAATTATCAAACACACGATTACATAATCAAAGCTGCATAACAGGGAATACAAATTGCATCATACCCGATCATAAACTTAAATGAATAATGTATTACAAAAGCACCGAAATCAAGACCTTTTAAGAATAGCATGCCCCAAGCGTGTAAATCCGAGAACAAGCTACGGATAACCAATGTAATTCATAATTTGACAGAAACTGAAACACTTCAGGACTAGCTATTATTTTGGACAGACCAGGAGAACACTTTCTCGTAGGTTCACCAAGTATTTAAAACAAGATGCTATCGTAAATCATTATACAGCGCTTCATAAAGTAAAATTATATCGACAAATACTTGAGGGTAATACTTACATACCCTATAAAATTCTTCACAAAATACAAGATTAATAAAAGAAACCATACTCATATCTCAATACAATGTTTAAAATACACATGCTATGCAAGCAGCACGCACAGAAGCAATTTAACACGTGGTTGCTGACAGGAAAACCTTCTGATGGTCACTTGTTTACCACTACATATAAATTAACACGTCACTATTGACGTGTGAGTATAACTGTCGAAAAAGTACTGTGTCGCGAAAGTTTACATGAATTTATTTAGTACACTAGAAACGATTCTTGCAAGTTATTCAATGAAGGTGTGGAAACGTTGAATATGAATTTAAAAACTTCATCGTTCCAGACTAACTATAAATGACTATAAAAAGAGGAAATAGTTAAAATAAAAAGATAAATACGCATACGTATGTATGTGTATATACATATATATGTATGTATGTATGTATGTATGCATGCACCCTAGGTAGGTAGGTAGGTAGGTAGGTAGGTAGGTAGGTAGGTAGGTAGGTAGGTAGGTAGGTAGGTAGGTAGGTAGGTAGGTAGGTAGGTAGACAGTATGTAGGTACTATGTATGTGTGTGCGTGGGTGTGTGCGTTTGGAAGTAATTATGAACGAAATTAGAATATTAGATGATAATAGTAAGATTTCCTCAGTGGCAAAGACCCTTTTTTGTGGAGGACAATCATTGATTCACTTCGTACTGTCTAAATAATATTCATATTTTTACCAAGTCTTGCAAGGTGTATCAAGATTTCTTAGCCTCACTAAGTATAAAGCAGAAACTTGTCAGGTAATTTATTTTCCTCGCTTAGATTTATCATGTAATAGACCATACACGGTATTTATTTTTCACCTGGTAATTTTCACAGTGAAGCCATGGAGCTGATTAGCTTTAATTTTATTTCGATTTGATTTGATAATTATTTCCAGTTGCTTCAAATATTTATAAATAAATTGTAACACTATAATGTCAATGAATACTGCGCAGTTAAAGATATTTAATTATGCTCTGAACGAATATTTCGCACCATCATTAATTACAGTACAGATGTGTTACATTCTCTCCTCGATTTCAGTATACTCCCTATAAGTAATCTATCTGATTTTGGTTTTGAAGAAAAGGAATCAAATTAATTATAGAAAAATCTCACCTAGTTTATATACATTTGTATTTATTTTAATAAGTGTTTTCTTTTTTAAATAAATGTTCGCTTTTTTTAATAACTTGTTTCATATTTTACAAAACAATCTTTAAATATGTGCTCTAGATTATGGTTTAATATTTCGTGAAATATATAATTTCACATCAAAAGTTCGAATTATATCAGTAATAATTATGTTTTAATGTTCAAATAAAATAGTTTTTGTTGGCAGACACAAACGATTACATAATCTTTAAATTAATAAGTTTGAAAAATAGATTTCTCTCGGCGGAAATTCTTATTTTGATATAGATATCTAGTGAGAGAATATAAACGCAATATTATTCTACAAATGCTAGATGTCTATATACAGAATGTTTCTTTATGAGCTCCTGAGAAACTGCAGTGATAATTATCTTGGTTTTCATAGTTTTAAGCAATGAGTGATAGAGTTCAAAATGCAAAAATATTATTAGTCAAGTTTCAAATGAACCCACTGCATATTTAGTGAGCAATTGTACTAACCACACATACATCATAGATGCAATAGTAATGTAATGTATGAATTCTCGACAGGTTTTCATGATTCCTGGTAAAAATGGATCTTCCATAAATGCTTTATAACCAGACTTATATTAATATTCACGACAGTCTTCTTGAATACATGTAATACAAATATGCTATATTTTCATATTTCCATGAATGCACAATAAAGTAAATATTACTTTACCCGAAGGAAACATTTTTCATCAATAAGCTTAGGAGAACATTGCTATTTTCTTTTTAATATATGTAATGCATTCAATGAAATCATACGTTTTATTAAAACATCCTGAAAACAATATTTGGATTGAAGAATTACAATTATATTATCCCTATGTATGTTGTTCGGAGTAGTTTACTATAAGTGTGTCAATGAGCTTCAAGCAGGCAACACTTTGTAGGATATGAATAAATTTATTAAATTAAAATATCGGCAATCAAGATTTAAGCCATGAAATTCAACTTATATAACTCTACAACTTCCAAATTTTCTTTTTAACAGTACATGTACACCTGCAAAAATATCAGTTATATTGCCGTATTGCAGAGTGAATAAGATTAAATCAATTCACTATTATATATTTTTTCAGTTGTACACCAACAAAGGCTTAGGTTACCTTCTTTTGAGTATTACACGCTGAATAAAATATTCTTTTAAGACCATTCTAGTAAAAACTATAAATATGTATTTATGTGTGCGTGTGTATGTATGTATGTATGTATGTATGTATGTATGTATGTATGTATGTATGTATGTATGTATGTGCGTGTGTATGTATGTTTAGCCCTAGTGTTTCTACTTCATTACAGCAAAGTTAGTAATAAGTATGATTGTCAAGATTTTACAGAAATCGAGGAGTCCGAAAAAGTACGTTCTGTTTCGACCAAAGAAATATTAGGAACTAAATTAACAATAAAATAAAGGAGTGGATTTGGTGGTGGAGTTGATAACATCAATGGAGAAGAAGTGGTCTGAAAAGTGGTAACGATGATGTGGTGCTAATGAAAGTAGTGTAAATGAACGATAGGGTAGTAAATAGTCTTTTAATGTCATTATGGCCCCAGGTTGATAGTGGGTGATGGAGACCAGGTTATCACAGAGTTGCAACTGACAACACATGCATACATTCATACATATGTCGTTACATACACACGTATAAGGATCATACATGTGCACACATTATCACATTCGCAGTATATACACATAGCAATGCAAGCACACACACACACACGCGCATGTGATGCAAAACATACAAACATGGATACTTACGAACATATTCGTACATAAGCATATGTCAGGACATGCAGTACAAAAAGCAGACAGCTATGCAAACATGAATAGATGCACCTATAAACAAGATGCCAGCACACATATAATATTAACCACACACACATTTACGCGCGCTTGCATGCTCCCAGACACATGTGCACCCGCATGCACATGGAAACGAGGTTACACACAGGCTCGATATATACTTACGTTCCTTCAAGGATAATTCATACATACACACACCGAAGCTATGTGTGCATATTAATATGCAAACAAAAAAACGTTTACACACATATCAGTAAGGTACACACTAACGAAAACATACGTAAGCATAAAGATGCTTATACATACATACATATATGTAAGTATGTATGTATGTATGTATGGATGTATGTATGTATGTATGTATGTATGTATGTATGTATGTATGTATGTATGTATGTATGTATGTATGTATGTATGTATATATAGTGAACTGTTTCGTGATAGTAAGATCCATAAAAAAGTACTCCATCTCGTGAGATATAATTATGTAATAAACACAATATATGTTTTTATGCGCTACTATTAGGTTCACGTGCTGAGAACATGCCAGACTACTTTTTAACACGTCTAGTGTTCTAGTACAATCGTCAGGCATACAAGCATATATTCTGCTATAAAATAACACATATATATATATATATATATATACTGTAAATTTCCAGTGAATACTTGATAAGTGTAAGCACATCTATATGCTAGATAGTAGCAAAGGTGAGAGAATATATCAAATATAAATGAAAAACAGAACACAAAGCTTATCGCGGTACACGTGTTTCAAGCTTTATAAACGATTCGTTAGTACATCAGTGTATTATTGATATAAAAGATGGTTTAAAGCTCTCTTCAGCCGCAAACATTGTTAGTCCAAAGATTACATCACAATATAAAAAGTACATGTAGTATTACCCATTATAATAGGTTTATCATATCTCCTTGAAAAAGCATATTTGTATAACTGTATAAATGTATAAATGTATAAAGATTTATTGGATTTCAAAAATCTGCCCATACTATACCACCATTCAGCATAGAGTGAATGTTAAATAGATTGGATTGAATTTATATTTAATTAGGTTGTATAAGATAGAAAGAAAAATAAGGTAGAAAGAAAAAATAAAAGTTAAAAAATAAAATAAGAAATAAAAATTAAAAGTAATAGAAGCAAAAGACAAGAGTAATAAAAGCCAAAATAATAAAAGTAAAAAATAAGGATAATAAAATTAGATACACATATAAATAAGATTTATCAAAATTGGAATAAAGTAACAAAAGAAATAAAAACATAAAGTAGAGTAAGCGATAAAGAGATAAGATACTAAAGAGCTGAGAATAGGATTTTGGCTTTGATGAGATGGTAGTGGTCATAAATAATTTCTTATTTTGACCACTCATATATATATATATATATATATATATATATATATATATATATATATATATATATATTACAGGAAATAGAAAAATGCAATTTACATATCAAAAAATTATTTGCATTATAATATAACACAATTATACGATAAAAACATAATATAACAAATAATTAAAACAGAAATAAATCTTTAGAATAATATTATTGGAGATGCATAACAACATTTTATGGCCGTTGTAGCTTTTCTTCACTTAATTTTTTTTGTATTTGGGTTTTGTTTTTGTTTTTATTATATTTATTATATTTTTGAATTATTAACACTCATGCTTGTAAACATAGATGTACTCTAAACCAGCCTCTTTTATGATTTAGCAGTCCTTGAATGGACATTTTGTGTGTTTTTTCAACAAATATTACCCTGAGGGGTCCCATTTGCATAAATGTGAATATTTATACATTCACTGGTGGATATGAGTCGAAACGAATTGTTGGTTTTATATTTGTTTTAATTATTTGTTATATTATATTATATTATATTATATTATATCATATTATATTATATTATATTATATTATATTATATTATATTATATCTTTTTATAGTATAATACTATTATATTATAATGTAAATAAATTTTTAACATGTCAATTGTATAATCTCTATTCAAAATTTAAGAACAAAAATAAATTTAATGACAGACGTGAACGTGTGTGTGTGAATCTGTATATATATATATATAAATATATATATATTTATATTTATATTTAGGTGAATATATGTATGTGTGTATATGTATGTGTATATATATATATATATATATATATATATATATATATATATATATACAGTGGCGGATCTACAATATTGGGGCCCTGAAGCTTAAAATGTTATGGGGGGCACTTTTCAACCAGTAACAGTAGGGTAACATCCAACAATGGCCAAAGAATTTTCGTGCCCTTGCAAGGAACTCCAACTTCAGGCCCTGATAGCCTAAATGAGTCTTAAAAATGAGTCTGAACGTGAGCCCTCTATCCACCAGAAACGAGGTCTGGGTAATCACCGATATCTTTACCGATGTCGGTGTTCCATGGCAGATCATTACAGATATGTTCCAGGTTATGCCTTATAGTTTTAGAGTTATGGGGGTTGAAAATTCACCACCATCTTCTCCTTCTCCTTCTTCTTCTTCTTCTTCTTCTTCTTCATCATCATCATCATCAACATCGCCATCTTCTTTTTCTTCTACTTCTCCACCTTCCACCCCTTAACCTTGTCACTAATGTCTTTCAGTATAACGCCTACGCAAATTCCATAAACAATTCCTGAATTGAACTGCGACTACTGTCAGCCACTGACCATTCAAAATACGACCATTAAGGCATTCCCAGATTTCCCCACCCCCTCTCCACATCAGCCTCATTATTCTTCACCTATCCTACCAAGAACTCAAAACGACCTCGAACACACAAGTGCAAACAAGGGAGTCAGAGAAAGGCAGAATGCTACTTATATCTGAACACTACTACAGAAATATTCTTTTAAAAAAACTTTTCTTCTAATTTTTCTAAATTTAATTATTTAATCGTTACAGTTGAAAAGGTCTCAAAATGACCGAAACCGGTACTGAAAGATTCACTATAAAATCATCTTAGCATTTTCTATTTTTGACTTGTTTTTTCATATATATCAACTCGTGTGTTGCTTTCCACCCTTATACATATATATATATATATACTCTTTTACTTGTTTCAGTCATTTGACTGCGGCCATGCTGGCGCACCGCCTTTAATGGAGCAACTCGACCCCGGGACTTATTCTTTGTAAGCCCAGTACTTATTATATCGGTCTCTTTTGCCCAACCGCTAAGTGACGGGGACATAAACACACCAGCATCGGTTGTCAAGCAATGCTAGAGGGACAAACACAGACACACAAACACACACACACATACACATATATATATACATATATACGACGGGCTTCTTTCAGTTTCCGTGTACCAAATCCACTCACAAAGCTTTTGTCGGCCCGAGGCTATAGTAGAAGACACTTGCCCAAGGTGCCACGCAGTGGGACTGAACCCAGAACCATGTGGTTGATAAACAAGCTACTTACCACACAGCCACTATTATATATATATGTTACTGAAAGTTCAAAATTAGGAGGTAAACCCTTTCATTGGTCATTAAGTAATGGTGTGAAAATAAGAATTCTTATCTCTACCATGCTGATGTAGTAGTAGACAAATTTATTGATGGAAGGTGTAGCGCTGAAGTTTCCAAAATAATTCAAGTAAAGTGAATTATCTGCGAGTCATTTGTACTTTTACTTTTTATGCTACTCCACACCGGCAGAAACAACAGGTGAACAATTCGTGGCTAGACACTGTGTGTCTAGACTCTGCGCAGGAGTATGATATGACGTCCACTAAGTCTGGTAACAGCAATCTGCAAGGCAAAATACAAAAACAAACAAACGATAGAATAAACAAATTAAATTGCTTCAGGGGGTCCCCTCCGGGATTAGGGGCCCTAAAGCTTAAGCTTCATTAGTTTTGTTGTAGATCCGCCAGTATATATATATATATATTTAAAGGGCTAAAAACCACTAAGTGGTCAGCCATGTATTAGAATTCTCTCTCAATTTTCAGATTTTTGTATGCTAGGCTACTGGTTTTAAATTGATATTAATTAAATTGATATTCAATTTATCTCCCTCATTATTTAAATATTATATATATATATATATATATATATATATATATATATATATATGCATATATATAAATACATATGTGCTTGTGTGTTGTTACTCAGCAAATTGAAAAAATTATATGGTATATATATATATATATGTACGTATTTGCGTATTTATTTATGTGTTACTTATGTAGATGTCTGTATTTATATACATATAAGCCTGTATGTATATATATGTATGTATGTATATCTATGTAGGCATATATATGTATGATATATCTGCACATGTGTATATGTGTGTCTCTCTCTCTATATATATATATGTGCATATATATATATATAATATATATATATATAATATATATATATATAGAGAGAGAGAGAGAGGAGAGAGAGAGAGAGAGAGATAACTAAAAATAAAGGTGTCTGAGAGACACCACCATGCCGAAATACCAGTTAAATCCCTGACTCTAAGAACCACCTTAAATGTTCATATCGCACCATGAGATAAGACAGGGGGATAAAATAGACTAGCTAAAAAAATATTACTGAATAATTCAAGATCCTGGATTTCTAGCTTTGCTTCGAATAAGCTCTGCCTTCATCAGTTGAATATATCAGATGGGCACATAAATACAAATATATATATACAGAACAAACGTTATACTTACATATACGATCGTCCATACATACATATATGTGCACGTATGTACAAGGCCAGTTCAAATTGCCCGCCAACCACCTCATAAGCACGATATGGTCAAAATAAACACTGCAGTGAATATAATGACGAATAATATAAATTTATAAATAAGGATAATATCGATATTTGAATATCGGTATTATCAAGTGGCCAGCATGGGAATAAATACCATGCAAAGGTAATAATTTTTTACAACTAAAAATGAGAGTGTCAAATAAGGGATTTGACTGCTATTTTGGCATGGTGGTGTCTCTCAGACACCCTTACTTTTAGTTGTAAAAAATTATTACCTTTTTATGGTATTTATTCCCATGCTGGCCACTTGATAATACCGATATTTAAATATCGATATTATCCTTATTTATAAATTTATATATATATATATATATATATAAAGCAAATTTGGAAGATACCACACGAGTGAAAATTCACAGGAAAGAGGAATTGAAAATGCAGAGGACTTTTAAAGATATTTATAGACTTGACCGGTTTCACTTTTTTAAAATTAGATTTTCAAAAGTAAAGTGCAATGCTTTGTGTGTAGCTTTTGTGGTGTAAAAATTTAGTTAATATAGATATATTAAAATACAGTGACAGAGTCTTTGACAATGATAAGAAAATGCTAAGAAAGGCATTGTGTTAAAACAGCTTACATAAAAGTATTCAAAATAGGAAGTAAAATAAGTTCTTATATATGTGTGTGTATGTGTGTGTGTGAATTTGTAAACATGTTAAAATAAATAAATGGATAAATAAATTAATGAAAGTTTGAATAAATAAATTGATACTAATTTTTACTAATTTTGTTTTAATTAAAAATTGATAGGTGTACTATGTTGTGGCAAAATTTTGAAATAATGCAACAGGACGTGCTCGAAATATTTTTTCCTTGTTTAAACATCTTTAAAAGTCCTCTGAATTTTCAAATCCTCTTTCCTGTGTATTTTCACTCGTGTGGTATCTTCCAAATTTAACGTAATTGTATTTGAGGACAAATTTTGTCAAAATGCTGCACGATTTATATGTTTGTTTTTTAAACCAAATGATGTGTAGCTTCAGACCAAATTTTTGTTATTATACTGAATGATTTATAAGTTTTTTAAAAGTTTAACTCACAGGTGTGTAGCTTTTTAAACTAGTATATTAATGAGGGTATCTATAATACTTCAGTGGATTAATTTATAAATTTAGTATTAAGCATCATAAAATACCTCTTCCTTAAGTGTGAACTATATCACTATATTCATAGTTAAATTTAAGACATAAGTTCCAACTATGGTCTCATCTTTATATAAAATGATTATAATTATATAAATTGAATTTAATGATAATGATATATGAATAATTCTATAAAGGGCACTATCGTGATTTAAAACAGTTCTATGTAAATACGTATTCCCGGTTATTTTTCCGTACGCAATTATTCTATAATTATATAAACATTGATTTACACAAGTAGTTTCCTCTGATAAACTAAGTAAATTACTGTTTTTTACTTGTTATTTACTTAGAATAATATTTACATTACTACGAATAAATAGATTAGCATAATTATTATATACAATTATATATCTTTTCGAATAATTATGCATATATGAATATTTCTTGTAGACCCTTTCGAATTTATATACACATATAAATTATAGAATAATAAAACTATTTGCTTCACCTGCGACGGACCGGCGTCCCGTCCATGTGGGGAACCTATACGCCAATGAAACCGGGAAACCGACCCTTATGAGCCAGGCATGACTCGAAAAGGAACAAACAACAAAACTTTTTGCCTACTCTAATTTATTTCCTTCTGTAAAACTAAGTAAAATTCTAGTACTTTATTTATATATTATCATTTTTATGTAAGAAATAGTATAGTTTATGATAATCGTAACTTTATATATTTGTTTAACATCGTTCTGTTAGTAGAAACTTTTGAGTGAATGATTCATTGATTAAGTTCTTTTTTTTTTTCTAATGAATTTAGTGTCTGGATAAAATATATCTTTTTTTCACCATTGTATAAAGTAATTTTAGATAAAATATATTTACTACTCCACCATAAATTCTTAACATATAGATTATATAGATTTTATATAATAAAATAGTTACTGATTACTTTCGATTAAAATATCTTTAGATTAATATTATTGGAGATGCATAAGAACATTTATGACCATTGTAACTTTTCTTTTAATTATTTTATCCATTTGAATTTTGTTTTCGTTTTACTTTTTATTACATTTATTATATTTTATAATTACTAACTCTCAGGCTTGTAAACATAGGTGTATTTTAAATCAGTCTCTATTATCATTTAGGATGCCTTGTATGGACAAATTGTCTGCTTTTTTTTTCTTTTTTGGTCTGAGGAGACCAATATAAATGTGAATTTTATAAATTCAATAGTCGAAACAAATTATTGGATTTATATTTGTTTTAATTATTTGTTATATTATATTATATTTTATTATAACACTTTACAGTATAATTATATCATATCATAATGTAAATAAATTTCTAATATGTCAATTCTATTTCTCTATTTCCTTTAATATTTGTATATTGCAATTATACCATTTTATTTGTGATATTCAATTGAAGTACCAGTGAAAATTGGATATTTTCCATCCTTTTGAAGGAAAATATTTTTTTCTCCTTGTTTTGATTTATATATATAAGTATACACGAGGGCGAAAAGTGTCGCTGAAGAGGTCACAGTTATGTAACGAAAGATTTCCGGAAAATTGATATGAGTTAAAATAAGAACAGTAATAAACGAGTGAAGAATGAATATACAGTACGTGTGTTTATTTGGCCCCAAAATGACCATCCCGAAATACAAGATATATATATATGGGTATGTATAAGTATATATATATAAATAGATAGATAGATAGATAGATAGATAGATAGATAGATAGATAGATAGATAGATAGATAGATAGATAGATAGATAGATAGATAGATAGATAAAGAGATAGATAGATATACATATACATATATACACACATATGTGTATGTACAGTGGTACCTTGACTTACGAGCGTCCCAACTAGCGAGCTTTTCGAGGTACGAGCCGTCACACGACCGATTTTTTGTTTTGAGTTGTGAGCTAAAATTCGGGTTGCAAGCCATCTTCAGATACCCCACCGCTAGTTGGCGTAGCGAACGTCACAGTGAACGCCGTAACATCCACCCAGCATCCCGTGCCTCACTCGATAGCTAGGCAGACTTGCACGTTAGTAAGTGTAAATATCATTAGTATATCGACAGCTAGAAAGACATGTGCGTTAGTAAGTGCGAAGATCGTTAGTGGATAGTTAGCTAAACGGGTGATTAAATGCTTACTTAGCTGTTGCAGGCTATAGAAGCATCAGTGTAGTCCTCGCAATTGTGCTTGCAGTTATTTTGCAAAACTTCGTTTTTCCAACCATGGTTCCGAAGAAACTGGGTACGAAGGACAGTGCTGAGAAGAAGCGGGTGATATGCATTCAATTAAAAAAAAGGAATTATGGAAAAACTTAACCAAAGTGTGCGTGTAGTCGACTCACGAAGCAATACGAGCGTAGCACTTCTACGATCTGCACCATTCGGAGGCAGAAGGATTCAATAAAAGCTATAATGCCAGTTTATGGCGTTAAAATAATTTCTAAACAGTTACCCATGAACATATGGAGAAGCTGCTGATGGAGTGGTTTACAGAGAAGCAGCTCGCAGGAGAGACTGTGACGGAGGCTGTAATCTGCGAGAAGGCACGAGCTATTTACGCTGATTTGCTGCAGCAGACGCCAGGCACATGCACGAACGAGCCATCGGGCGAGCTGTTTAAAGCCAGTTGATGCTGATTCGAGAATTTTAAAAAGAGGACTGGCATTCATTCACTTGTCAGGCATGATGAGGCAGCGAGCGAGATTATGAAGGCAACTGAAGATCACCTCAAAACTTTGCCGGAATTATAGCAATCGACTGATACATCCCCCAGTAAGTCTTCAACTGTGACGAAACAGGACTTTTTGGAAGAGGATGCCAAGGAGGACTTATAACGACAGAAAAGGAGAGGTTGGTGAAAGATAGGATAATCCTCGGACGGTGCGCCAATGCCAGCAGTGACTGCAAGACTAAGCCGCTGCTCGTTTATCATTCGGAAAGCCCCAGAGCCTTTAAGTCGCATAAGATTCTGAATGAAAAACTGCAGGTTATGTGGAGGGCAAACCCGAGGGCGTGGGTCAACAGGCAGGTCTTCGTGGAGTGAGTGAATTCCTGGACAATGCACCTACTCACCCACCTAACCACGAAGATGACATCCTCGAAGAGTTCAAGTTTATAAATATTCTCTACCTTCCACCCAACACCACCCTTATCCTGCAGCCCATGGACCAGCAAATGGTTTCTAATTTCAAGAAGCTCGTCACCAAGCACCTTTTCTGCCGCTACTTTGAGATGACGGAGAGCGTATAAGTTGTAGGTATGATAGATTATCAGATTATCCAGTCGATAATCTACCATTCAGGCGAATGATTCTTGCAATGGACACATTAACTGGGAGAAATGCAATTTAAAATGCAACAGCAGGTGCAGCTGAAATGGAAGCAGAAATAGCAGCAGCAGCAGAGGCAGTTTAGTAGTAGTAGTAGTAGTAGTAGTAGTAGTAGTAGTAGTAGTAGTAGTAGTAGTAGTAGCAGCAGTAATAACTGTTGTAAATTACTGTTGTTGTAGGCATTGAGTGGTGGTGGGGGTAGCAAGTGGTAATGATGATAATTTTGATGTAACAGCAGCAGTACAGGGAGCAATAGCCACAACAGTGATGGCAATTAGGTTCGCGGTGTTAAGTAAAAGGCAACCCGACAATGAAGTCAAAGATTTTTTATAACCGAAGAGAATGTTTTTTTTTATGTTAATTATACATTTAATTTCAATATAATTTAGTCATGGGTAAGAATTTAATGTTTCATTGCCATACTGTTATTTTTCTGGGAATATTAATCTTTGTTTATTGCTTTGTTATAAGAATTGTATAACTTTCAAACAATTCTTTGTTGGTTTCATTTACAAAATCGCATGAGTGACAACCGATCTAGTAATTATGCAATCATTATGCATTATAATACTTGGGTCGTTCTTTAGATCATAAAGATCCTATAGAAATTCAACTAAAAGAAAACATTTGCATTATTATAAAGATTGTATTGTTGTAATTGTTTTAATGCTTGACACTTTTATTTTTTGCATAGATTACAAACAAAACTAAGTAAATAAAATAGTTAATAAACTGAGCGATATGAATTTTTAAGTAAATGCAATCTTTGAATTCAAGAACCATAATATTGTTGTGGTTGATTCATTTTATATTAACAAAAGAAATCATCATCTTCATCATCTTCATTATCATCATTATCATTTTAATTGTTGTTGTTATTGTTGCAGATGTTTTGTTGTTGTTGTTGTTATAATTATTATTATTATTATTATTATTATTATTATTATTATTATTATTATTATTATTATTATTATTATTCAGTAGTTTTAATTATTTTTGTCTTTATTATTAACCCAGGTTTTGTGGGAATTCCTGGAATCTTGCATGCGCAGCAGGCTTCTTGTCTGCAGCCTTACGGCACCATGCTATCCGTTCTTTTCAGCCATCTAATACATTCCTGATTATTCTGGCCGTGACAAGGAAGCAAATCTTTCGTAACAGTCCCACTGGGCACTCTATTTCGATTTCCTTTATATTCCACATGATGCCTTCTGTTACAGTCCAGCAGAACCCAACAATAATTGTAATTATCTTCACCTTCTTCATTTTCAATAGCCGAGCCATTTCCTACCAACCGCTTTTTTTCACCCTCTTCCTTGACTATTTATGGGTCAAAAAGCCATGCTACATTAACTATATTATTATTAATATTATTATTGTTATTTTCTTTTAATCTGCATGTTTGTTACAATCCCTTAACGGAACACAACCAGTGTCCTAGGGCGAGTGACGGTTAAGTGGTGTTACAGTATGACGGAAAGCTTGGGGATGGGAAGTAAAAAGCAGTAGCGAAATATCTTCTTGTAATACAACACAGACATTTAAATTGATAGGGTTTTCCTAATGATGTAGGCAGTACTTATCAGCACAATCTTTCGGGTTTCTCTCAGACATGGTTCTCCTGAGATATTATCTAGATGTTTCTGACATCCACTTTTCATCACACCTAGACCACCTACGATAACAGGAGCAGCTCTTTCTTTGAGATACCACATCTTTTGTATTTCAATTTCCAGGTTCTTATATTTGCTTAATTTGTCTAATTCCTTTACAGATATATTTTTATCAGTGGAAACACATCTATTTATATACAAGTATTATTATTATCAATATTATTATTATCATTATTATTATTATTATTATTATTATTATTATTATTATTATTATTATTATTATTATTATTATTATTCTATGTTTGACTTTTGCTTTATATTTGTACAAGTTGGCTCCAAGTCTCACCCAGAGACCTCAAGAGACAACAGGGTTGGAAGTTCATGTTGTTGTTATGCCTAGTGTGCCATATATTTGGGGGGGGGTGTTGTACTAATGAATGTCTAAAAAAAAAAATTTTTTTTTTTTTTTAAAACCGAAAATTATGTTTGTTTTAAACCTTGAGATTACATAGAAAGTATTTTGCGTAGGATATGAGCAGTTCCCATGAGCACTATCTTTTGAATTTCTGCCATTTTGGGGTTTCCTGGTATCTGAGTTAGGTAGCTATCTGCCCCTTTTGCTATCATTCCCAGGGCACCTATGACAACAGGTATTGTTTTAGTTTTCAGCTTCCACATTTTGCTGATTTCTATTTCAAGATCTTTATATTTGCTCAGTTTTTGGTAGGTCTTGACAGATACGTTTATATCGATTGGGACAGTCATATCAATGAGGAGGCATGTTCTTTGTTTGAAGTCTTTCAATATGATGTCTGGCCTATTTGCATCTATCTTTCTGTCAGTTGAATGGCGAAGTTCCAGAGGAGTGAGATGTGGTCATTTTCAAGCACTGGGGGTGGTTTGTGTTCCCACCAGTTTTTTTCATGGGGCAAATCCAGGTTTTTACAGATTCCCAGTGAATATATTGTGCAGCTCTATCGTGCCTGTTGAGATATTCTGTAGGCGCTAGAAGACTGCACTTGGAGACCACATGGTGAATGGTTTCATTTTGTTGCTTGCATACACGACACGTTGGACTGCTTCTGATCTTTAATATGTTGGCCTGGTAGTTTCTTGTTGGTAGGCATTGATCTTGAGCTGCTATGATAAACCCCTCTGTTTCAGATTTTAAGCCAGAGGCCATTAGCCATTGATGGGTCAGGGCTTTGTCAACATCTGCATTATTTGCTCTCTTTGGGTATTTGCCATAGAGAGGTTTTTCTTGCCATTTATCATTCAGAATATCTAAGGCCGCAGATTTAGCACGGGTTTTCATGCGCTTAGCTTTTTCTGTGCCTGTTTCTTGTATGTCTATCTCTAATTCCGAAATTTGTTGTATTCGGAATTCACTTAGATATTCCTTTGCCTGTTTTGTTACTGAGTATGATGCTTTCTTGTTTTCATGTTTTGAGACAAGTTTTAACATCCAGTCCTCAGAGTTTTTCAGGTAGGTGTCTAGGCCAATTGTAGCAATCTTCATTGTTATTGCCAGTTGTAAAAGTCCACGGCCTCCCTCTTTTCTTGGCAGATAAAGTCGTTCTGTATCTGCCTTAGGGTGGTGCATTCTATGCATTGTCAACAGTTTTCGTATTTTTCTGTCAAGATTACATATTTCAGTAATTGACCAGTTAACGATACTAAAACTGTAAGTCACGACTGTATGGCTAATGCATTGATCGCTTCGATCCTGTTTCTCGCATTCAGCTCTGTCTTGAGTATTGCTCTTACTCTGCGATAGCATTCTCTCCTGATCCTTTCCTTCATCTCTGAATGCCTTATTCCTTTCCTTCAATTACCCCTAGATACTTGTAGTTCTCTGCTGGGTCTAATTCTTTTATGACATTCTGCTGGTCAAGGTTAACGTTAGATGTTTCTGTCATTTTCCTTTGATAAAGGTAGCTTTTGCGCATTTATCGAGGCCAAATTGCATTCTGATGTCATCACTGAATTGTTTGACAATCGCTAGTAAGCCCTTGAGTTGTTGGTCATTTTTTGCAAAGAGCTTTAAATCATCCATGTAAATGAGATGATTTATATTTTTATCAAACATTTTCTATCCGTACTGCGCATCATTGAGCAGTTTTGAGAGAGGTATTAAGGCTAAACAGAAGAGGAGCGGTGATAGTGAGTCACCCTGGAAAATGCCACATGAAATTTTTACATCACCAGCATTTAGAGATTCATTGTCACTGTTCAAAGTTAGTGTGGTTCTCCATGATCTCATACTTACAGACAAAAAGTTTCGCAGAGCAGGTGCTATCTTATACATTTCTAGGCATTTATTAATCCAGCTATGTGGTAGGCTATCAAAAGCCTTTTATAGTCTATCCAGGCTATTGATAAGTTTTTGTGTCGTTTGTGACAATCTTCTAAGATCATCTTATTGATGAGTAGTTGATCTTTACAACCGTAGGATCCACGTTTACATCCTTTCTGTTCATTAGGGAATATGCTGCTGTCTGTCAAAAAACTATAGGTATATTCCGTCAGGACAGATGTTAGTGTTTTATACATAGTTGTTAAGCAGGTTATGGGTCTATAGTTTTTGGGTTCATTTGTTTCTTCACTTTTTGGAAGCAGGAATGTTAACCCATTAACTAGCCAAGGAGGCATCCTACTAGGGTGTTGCAAAACATCATTGTAAAGTTCTGCTAGCAGTTCATGGCTCTGGGAAGGCATTCAGCCAAAAGTTAGGGATTTTATCCTTTCTGGAGACTTCCATTTGCTTGACCTCCTGAGAGCAGATCTTATATCTTCTACCTTGACACCCTCCCACTTTTGCTCTTCTAAGGAGTCCAGTTCTTTAGATATTCTATCAATCCAGGGGCCTTTTCGCTGTGTGTTTTTTCTTCTGCCCAAATTTTATTCAAAATCCCTGCACTTCTTCTTTTGATGGTACAGACTTTACAGTAACTGTTGTTTTTCCTATCTTCCTGTAAAAATGTTTGGGGTTATTTTTGAACATGTTGTTGTCCCTGTAGAATCTAATACGCTTTTCATACCTCGCTATGCGGGCAGCTTTAGCAGATACTTTTTGCTTGATGGTTTCTATGGTGGCATCAATATCAAGTATAGTTTTCATATTATATTTTTTCATTAGTTTTTGGGTTTTTGCAGGTTTGGTAGTCTTATGAACCTTAAGGTTTTTCAAATATTCAATGTCAGATCTAAATAGTTTAATTTGTTGTTGCAAACGCTCTTGCCAAGAAGGCTTTTTGTGGAAATGTTGCCGTTTTCTAATCTTTTCACCACATAGGATCGTTGAGATTTTCGCGGATGCATAGTATAGGTGGTTGAGATCTGTGATATCAACATCATTAGCTGAAATTATATCCTTAAGTGCAAGCCGGGTTTTACCAATTATTTTCATGTTTTGGTTAGATTTGCGTATTTTAGGGAGTGTATCACGTTCATCCATACTGGTTTCTTTAATTTTCATCCATTCAATCATGATTTGACATTTTAGCTCATGTAGTTCTGTCGGGTCATATTTGTGTGACTTTCTTCATCTATTTGATGTTCATCTGTCTTAGTGTTATATTTGGTTCAGGGAGTATTTCACTTTGCCTATCACTTATACTAACTCTTTCAATCCTTACTTCGTTTGTATTAGCTCTGAGCTGGTCTATAATTATTTCCTCTGTATTATCTTCTTTAGCTGCAGCTTCGTTCATTCTATCCGTTACTGCTTGTTTAATTTGATCAATCTCTACTTCAGTCAGTAATTTTTTTTATAATGTTTCTTCTGACGTTGGCAAGTTTGTTACTGTCTATGTAGGGTCTTACTTCAGGGTGTTTCTGTCTCCAGTTTATGTAGGTTTGTATAGTGTTCGATTTATCTGTGGGGAAATATATGGCATGATAGAAGGCTGCAAGAACTTCTTTATTATCTTCCCTAGTCCATTTTTCCTTCTTTTTCTTTTGAGTGTTTGGTGACGAGCATGGATGGCCATCTGTTGGAATATTCCAGTTGCGGGGTACGTCCAGCTCCTGTGTGTCGGGAAGATTTGATCCAGTAGCTGATTTTTCAATCAGACTTTGGTTCAATTTTCGGGTACGTGGTCTTTTGTAATCCGCGCAATGACCAATGCGGTTTATTGTTTGATTTGTTGACCTTGAAGCATGACGAGCTTCGACTCTTACATTAAGAGACGGATCTGTCAGTTTTGGATTTTCTGCACGTAAACATTGTTCGTAGCGTAGTTTCCTAAGGCTAGCAGTTCTGTATTCGTCTGTATTTTTTTTGTTGATAGTTTTATCTCCGGGCATAGTTTTCCCTTCTTTTTATTTATTTATTCATTTATTTCTTTAAACTTATGAAAGGTTGACTCTCGCTGTATTAGTTCGAAAAAATGAGAATAAAATACGAGAAAAAAAAAATAATAAACAAATATAAAATAAGAATTATCATCATCACTGTCATCACTGTCATCATCATCATCATCACCAATGACATTGTTTTATGTGTAGTCACAGCGGTAGCTTATTATTATTATTATTCTCACTATTACCATCACCACGGTAGAGTGGTCATGTTCTATAAATAGATTCATCAGATGGTGGACAAAGGACATTTTGGGTCAGGAAAAGGTCAAACCTGTTTACTAGTACCAGCGTTATCTTGAAAGGCAATCCAACTATATATATATACCTATACACATATGTATATATATATGTATATTCACATACGCATATTTTCTGATATTCACTCGATGATTTTCTTTTTCTTTTAATTTCTGAGTTCAATTGTGTTTGGAAAAAAAAAAAAGATTTTTGCAAAGGGAAGAATGTTTACATTTTCGAATGCTCAGAAAATTTTTCTTTTCTTTTTAAAAGTTTAAAAGTTATGCTGTGGTTTACAGTTTTTGTAGTTGTGCAGTGTATATATATTGGTATACGCTTACTTCCATAGTTTTTTATCGTGCATTTAATTGTGCTGTTACAATAAAAGGCAAAGAAGGGACGGCAGACTGTTCACACAAAATTGGAGATATTTATGATTCTAAATTCTTTGTTATGTGTTCGCTTGTATGTGCAAAGCTGTAGATATATAAGTTCCTTAGCTTACTTTGAGGGAAATTCAAATTACTCACAGAAAACAGTAGATCTTCCAGTTTTTCCGTTGTCACGCTGGGTTGGTCAGAGCAGCGAAAAACACGTCCAGCTTCTATCACGTCCAGCTTCTATCACGTCTATTATTATTATTATTATTATTATTATTATTATTATTATTATTATTATTATTATTGAGTAAGAGAGCGCTGCATACCATCAAAGTGACACTAGGGTAACATATACGAAGCCCATTATGCCCATCATGACTACCCGTTTGATAAGGGTACACCAGATACATGCATCACAGCGATATGTGCGTGACATGGTATTCCCATATCAAGATAAACAGCGCATGACCTTGCAGGTGGGTCCCACTTTCAATTTTCTTCAGGTTGAGCAAACTATACCAATCAAAAGGTCCCTGAAGAAGGGTCATTTGAGGATGTTGAACGAAACCCACATATTTCCAGAGTTAAATTATTCAAATCGCAAAGAATTCCTCTCAACACATGGCTATGATGCTTCTCGACTACTTCTGCTCATGATCAGAGATGCATATATCGTCAACTACTAAGTGACATTCCCAACTGGTTAACGTCAAACAACTGATAAGCAAATCTGTGATATTGAGCAAAATATTTGCTGTAGCCCATCTTTTAAACAATGTACACAATAGCACTTCCAATCAGTTAAGATCAGAAGCCATGAGAGCCACTCTCTGGTATTGCATCAGAGCATTTTCTTCTTCTTCCCCTTCTTCTTCTTCTTCTTCTTCTTCCCCTTCTTCTTCCCCTTCTTCTTCCCCTTCTTCTTCTTCTTCTTCTTCTTCTTCTTCTTCTTCTTATTATTATATTATTATTATTATTATTATTATTATTATTATTATTATTATTATTACTACTACTACTACTACTACTATTATTATTATTATTATTACTAGTACTACTACTATTACTACTATTATTATTATTCAGTAGTATCATTGATTGCTTTAACGGCGTTACTTCCAGTAAATTTTCTTCCTAACATCTTTCTACCCTTCTGTGTTACTCATTTGGGACTTTCTTGTTCATTTCCCTTTCAATTATCTTATCATCTTCCCGAACCTCTAGGTACTTGTATCCTTTATTCTTTTTCGATGTTATAATGATACTATCTTACGACTTGTTTAAACCATCGCCCAACTTCTCTTTATAAAACTGCACATGCATTCACCGCACACTGTATGCCAGTAATCCTGCTAATTTTTCATACTTCTTGAACAAGAAAATCAAGGTCTTTTCAATTTTGATGCATGGTTTGAAATATGTCTTTAGCAAAATCATAGACAAATCTAGATTTTCCAACTTTCTAGATTTACTACATTGTCTTCAATTTACTTTACTTCCAATTCATGATGAAACAATGGTTCATGACTGAAATTGCATATTTATTTATTCATTAGTTTGACCATTTTTATTAGACAGTTCATCACAATGTTGCCCAACTTACTATTTCATTTGCGTACGCTGTATTTTATCAATTTCCTGCAGCCTTAATCCTTGCACAGTGTCTCTTTCAACACTCTATTTTCAGCTATTGAATTTGATATTAGGTCGTCAATTATGAAATTTGTAGTAAGGTATATGGTAAACTTTGACAGCTATTTATTTTGCGATGATCTTTATTTTTTGTTAGAAAGCTGACACATATATTTCTTTATTCTAACTCATTTTGTGGCTTATAAAGTATTTATAAATCGTTTTTTTTTTACTGTTTTTGTTTAGAGATGGATAAGTCGGAAATTCGAAAATTCATACATTTTTGAAATATCAGTTCTTTCTTGGAACTACAGCATCACAGACATCTCGGAATATTAATGGAGTATTTCATTCTAATGTTATTATACAGCAGACAGCATCAGATTGGTTTGCAAAATTTTGTTCTGGAAACATTGACCTCACAAATGAGCAACGCGGTCGACCAGAAATAAAGGTGGATAATGACGACAGAATCATTTTTTAATCGAAATGTAACATGTGATGAGAAATGGATTCAATACAAGCGTAAACGTTTATCACAATGGCTGGACAAAGACGAGCCACCAAAACACAATCCAAAATGCAAAATTCATCAAAAGAAGCTGATTGTGTGTGTTTGGTGGTCTCGTGCAAGTGTGATCCATTATGATTTCATTAAACCTGCCTCATCAATCACGACCAAAGTATGCTGCAGCCAACTGGACCAAATGATGCAGAAACCTATCAAAAACCAGCTTAGATTAATCAACAAATCCACTCCTATTTTAATGCAAAACAACGCCGGACCACACATCGCAAAAATGACATTGGCGAAACTACAGGAGTTGGAGTTAAAAGTTCTCCATCATCCACCATACTCAACTGATCTTGCCCACACTGACTATCACTTCTTCCAGAATTTGGATAAATTTTTGAGAGAAAAAAAAATAATTCCGACGATGCTGTAAAACAGGCCTTCCAAAATTTTAATGACTCCAGATTGCCAGGCTTTTAGAGCTCCGCGCTGGACAAGCTACCGCTGAAATGGCAAAGATGTATTGACAGTATGGGTACATAGTTTAATAAATAAAACTATTCCTTTTTATTTATAAAACATTAGCAAACTTTTTCTTTTCTACAAATTTCATACTTGATGACCTAATAGAATACTGTTTTAGTTAGTATACCTTTCATGACCGAAGGAGGAGGAGGAGACCCCCCCTCCTTTGGTCATGAATGACCATGGGATTGCACTTAGAAAGTTACCCTCCGAGGCACAAGTCCGGCAAGATTGCTTGTGGAAGGCCAGCAGTCGCCCTTGCATACCAGCCTCCCCTCTCCACACCACTGATGTTATCTAAGGGAAAGGCAAAGGCCGATACAGCTTGGCACCAGTGATGTCGCAACTCATTTCTACAGCTGAGTTAACTTGAGCAACGTGAAATAAAGCGTCTTGCTCAAGAACACAACACACAGCCCGGTCCGGGAATCGAACTAACAACCTCACGATCGTAAGCTCTTAGCTTAGTAATTCTCTTTCCGTTATGTCTTATTCCTACAGCAATTATGTTTTGCTTATGATTTTTTTCTTTTTTTTTTTTGGCTCTTCCTACCTTTGATTTCATTAAAGATTAAGAAACCTTTTACGTTATTTTCTGTTCTTCTGTATCGCCTTTAGATTATTACCTTAACCAGAGTTTCTATCTTTACAGTTTTATAATCTTAAATGTTTTCCTATATGATGTATTCATATTCTCGTTTGAATTGATCTGATTCAACTTTGAGGAGTCAGTAATCTTAACATATTATATGTTACGATTTTTGATGATTTTTTTTTGTTTTAATTGTTTTCCATGCTACATGTCTATCTTCGTGGTTCACATTCTTAATGTTTCTAACTTTAATGTTTTTTCCTTGCGTTGTTTGTATTTTATAAGTGTTTATATTTTTGTTATGTTTTCATACTTTTAAATGCTCTATTTCTATTTCTGAATGAGAGTTAATTATGAGAATACATATTTAATTAGCTAGTCGTTGGGAATCTTAAGTTAGTTTTGGATCTGGAATATTTCGTATCCATATATCATTTGTGTATACCATATTGGGCTCTTAGTGGAGTAAGCTGCTACTATAAAATATGCTAGGAAGCATAGAAAGGTATTTTTCCTGTGTTCATGTAAACATATAGACCCTTATTTGCGATAAGTTATAACCTATTCTTATTTATCAATATAGAAACCGTTTCTACGGTTATTGGCTTTGTTTCTGGCGATGCAGTATTTTGCACGCTCCATTTCTGTACTTTATATTTATTCATCCAAATTATTCATTCTCGTTTAACTTTGGGTCAATCGATATAGTTTCGCTCGTATCCGTTGATTTTTTTCGAGAAGTGTAAATAAATTGAACAGGTAGTAATTAAACTTATTCTTCAATAGGACAAAAACTTTCATAACAATACTTATAGAACAAAAAGCAATTCCATTATATTAATGACATAATTTCTTTCTTAAAAGATATCTTCAACGTTTTCCATTTTTTATTGTTATTTTTATTTTTCCTTTTTTCTTATTTTATCGTTAAGAATGAATATTTATTTAATAATGAATATTACTTTGATCATTTGTTTTTGCTGACAATCCATCCTATTATTATTATTATTATTATTATTATTATTATTATTATTATTATTATTATTATTATTATCATCATTATTTTCTTTTTATCAAAGGTTTTATTGGAGCTACTGGAGTCTTGCATGCGTAGCGAATACTTTCCTGGTTATTGTGGCCGTACCGAGGAGGCAAACCTTTGGTAACAGTACTACTTGGCACTCTATTCCAATTTCCTTTATATTACCCCTAACGCCTTCTGATACTGTTCCCAAGGACTCAACAATAACTGGCACTATCTTCTTCATCATTTTCCATAGCCGGGTTATTTCGTACTTAAGAGGGTTGTATCTATCCTATCGCCTTCTCTCTTGACTATTCGTGGGCAAATTGGCATGCAACGTTAACTACATAGCATATGTGGTGCTCCTTCTCCAACACCACTAGGTCCGGTCTGTTATGCTCTAGCACTCGATCTGTTTGGATTGGGAAATCCCAGAGGATTTTGCTAGTCTCCCACTCTACCACTCTCTGCGGTTTGTACTCATACCACGTCTTGCCTCTCTCTAGCCCTCACTTTTCGCATAGTTGCCAGTGTAGCACTTTCGATACCTGGTCGTGTCGGCACAATTTGTAGTGGCTTGGGGCAATTCTGGGACATTCGTTTGTGATATGGGCAATGGTTTCATCTACTCTATTGTAGATGTGGCCCAGCGGAGACACCCGCTCATTCCTCAGGTTGACCTTTCGGTTCGTGGCCAGAGCTTGGTCCTGCGCAACCAGTAGAGTGCTTTTAGGGCTTCTTTCATCAGCCAATCCCACCTATTTTTTCCAACAACTTCAGTGGTAGCTACACGGAATTGATTGTGTAGTCCTTTCTTGCGTGATTCTCCTTCATATCCTTTTTGTACTTTATCTTTTGCTTACCCTTTTTCTCTGCTCTTAATACACCCTCATTCCTAACTGTCACTGGCAAGTTTTCCTTACTTTGGGCTAAGTACCTCATTAAGCTTTCGAGTTCGATACGCACGCAGTCTTCCACACTTATCAATCTCCTTCCTCCATTTTCTCTCTTCATGTTTAGGCGATCAGTGTCTGCATGTGGATGATGGGCTCCATGCATCACTAGGAACTTTCTTGACTTCTTGTCCATCTCCTTTAGCTCCTCCTCTGTCCACTTCAGAATTCCAGCGCCTTACCGAACTACTGTGACTGCATGCGAGTTAATTGTCGAAATTATGTTTCTGACATTCAGCTTTGAAATCAATGTTTTTCTCACTCCCCGGGGATAATCCCTTTATGCTTCTTTTCCTTCATAATTCCATCTGCCTCGCGTCTTCCCAGGTATCTATAGCTAAAATGAGGTTGAATTGCTTTCATCATTTCACCACTTGGCAACCATAGTCCTTCTATCCTGGCAAGCTTTCCTCGTCTCATCACCATCGTAGCACATTTTGAGAGCCCGACCTCCATCTTAATATCGGTGGAGAAAATCTTCACAGACTGGACTAGGCTGTCCAGTTCTGCCTTACTTTTTGTGAATAACATCAAGTCGACCGTGAGGAGCAAGTGGTTCAGTTTTCCCTTACCTCTTCCCAGATCATACCCCAACTTTCTTTTCTGTAGTATTTTGCTCAAGGGGATTATTCCCAGCACAAAGATCAGTGGGGACACAATGTCATCCAGGAAGATTCCTCTCTTGATATTCACTCCTCCTAATACTTGATTGCCTTCTGTCAATTCAGTTCTTCAACATTTTATATTGTTCTATATCAGATTTCTCATCTCTTCTGCTACTCCATACATTTCCATTGTTCTTATTATCCAGGAGTGTGGTATCATCGTATGCTTTACGATAGTCAACCCATGCCATGCTCAGATTTTTGTGTCTTCTCTTGCAGTTTCTGATAATTAGATTATCCATTAAGAGCTGATCCTTTGCTCCCCAGGACTACTTTCGGCACCCTTTCTGTTCAATAGGTAGCAGCCCACTTTTTCTAAGTATCTATACAGTTCGTCGGCCAAAGCACCTGACATTAGTTTCCACATTAGCAGAATACACGTTATTGGTTGAAAGTTGGATGCTACATTTCCCTTTTCGGGATCTTAGGCACATTACAATGTCTATCCCTTTGTCATCCAGCTGGGTACTGCGCCTTCCTGCAAGCACTCATCTAGCTGTTGCGCTATCCTTTCATGGAATGTTAATGGGAATCAGGCAGGTTTCACAAAATACTGCTGTTTCTTCCTTGTGTCTGTGGGATAGTCGGGCACCTGACAGATATTATTCGGAATCAAACTGGCAGACAAGAACAACATCATACCAGCCAGGACGGTCTAGCGTGAAGAATACACTGAATGTAGATCCATGTAATGTCCTATTACTTCCTTTGCACGTAAAGCTTGGACTAATGAAACAGTTTATAAAGACACTAGGGAAGATAAATGCCAGTGGGGTTGAGTATATTGAAGAAAAGTTTCCCAAAATCACACAGGCGAGGTTGAAAGAGGGTATCTTTGTTGGACCCCAAATTAGAGAAGTATTCAAAGATGTCAACTTCAAGACAACACTGGATGAGCTGGAACTACCAGCCTGGAATGCTTTCAATCGAATCAGTGAGAATTTTGTGGGCAACAAGAAGGCAATGGACTACAAGAATGGCATTAAGAATCTTCTGAAATGTTACACAGCAATGGGTTGTCGCATGTCACTGAATGTTCACTTCTTACAATCCCATCTGGATTTCTTCGCAGATAACCTTGGAGCAGTCTGATGAACATGTTGAAAGATTTCACCAGGATATTAGTGCTATGGAGAAATGGTTCCAAGGCTTCTGGAATGACGGTATGCTGGCTAACAGCTGCTGGATCAACTGTGATCAACCAGATCAAGAACACCGCAGGAAATCTAAATCACAATGTTTCTAAATCTGTTGCTCTATTTTTTGTGTAGTCCTATTTTTTGTGTATTCAGTCTTTGTAGAATGATAGTGATGATTTTTAATTCAATAAGCTCATTTACTTTCTAAAAATAATACGTCCCCATTTATTACGTTAATTATTTCATGTATACAAATGTGTAAATTTTTGCATATATCTACTGAAAAACTGATACGTGCTGCATACAAATGGAGTGGAATTTTAAAATCAGCATAAAAAATTAGTCTAAAAAAGTTGCTTTGCATTCATAATGAGTATATTACATTTAATTTTTTTGACCAGTGTTACTGTTGTTATTGTTGTCCTTGTTGCTGTTGTTGCCTTTGTTGCTGCTGTTGTTAAGGATAAAACAGTGACCTGGCAGAATCGTAAGCACGCGGGAGAAAATGCTTAGCAGCATTTCGTCCGTTTTCATGCTCAGAGTTCAAATTTCGTGGAGGGCGTCTGTACATTTCATACTTACAGGATCTAAAAAATAAGTACAATTTGCGTACTGGGTCGATGAAATACGTACCAATCGATATAACCAACTATCCCCCTCACCGCAAAATTCAGCTCTTCTTCCTAAAGTAGAATGATAGTCTGTCTACGTTCTGAATTCAAACTCACCCGGGATAGACTTCGTCTTTCATTCTTTCGAATTCGATAAAATAAGTACCAGTTAAGCACTGCAGTAGATGAAATCGACTTATCCCCTCCTCCAAGCTGCAGGCTTTGTGCCAGAGTTTTAAACCATTATTGTGGTTGCTTTTGTTAAGGTGGCGAGCTGGCAGGATCTTCTGCGCGCCGGGCAAAATTTCATTCGTCTTTACATTTCGAATTCAAATTCCGCCGAGGTTGACTTTGTCTTTTATCCTTTCGGGGTCGATAAAATAATTACCAGTTGAGCACTGTGGTAGGTGTATTCTACTAACCCCCTCTCCCGCAATTGCAGGCCTGTGTCTATTCAACATTTGGTAGTTTCAGGCAAATTTTTACTGCACCATTTGTTACGCCTCTGTGTTGCTGTGTGCGGCATTGTGTGTTCTTTTTTGTTGCTGCGGGAGTGCACACTCTTCCGGTATTGTACTGAGTCAGTTAGTTTCGTTATCGGGTCTGGTTGCAGTCTTTTGTTGTATTAATGTTTGTATTGCGTGTTGTATGTGTAATGCGCGTTGTGTTCTGTTGGGTATACGTCCTGCTGGTTGTTGTTTATGTAATTGAATATTTGCGAAATAGAGTGTATCGTGTATTTTTAGATTGTTTTGTTTGGGTTGTATTACTGAATAGTGCTTTGAGTATGATTATTATAATTTAATTATTCATTTATTTATTTACTTATTTGCAGCAGTTTTACTTTATTGTGTGCCAGGAATTTATTGTTAGATATTTCTTAAACTTTTCTGTTCGCTCGATGTAATCTTTAATGATTGCGTTTCAGTTTCGTCCGTTTAATGTTTCTCGTGCAGTGCCATTTTAGAAAATGAGACCCGGTATTAGAGTCTTTTTAATACGAGGGGAAACAGGAGTTTTGCAATATTATTTTTTTTCACTTAGCTTTACATGCTTTCACTATTATCGCCTTCAAAATATTCTCCATTTGAAGCGTCGCATCGGTCCGGATGCGTTTTCCGCTGTTCGAAGCATTCCTGAAGCTTTCGTGAAACGATGCGTTTTAACTTCTCCGTCGTTTTTTTTCTTCACCCCTTCCACATCTGCAAAACATTTTCTGTTAAGGACTTTTTTCATTCGGTGGAACAAAAACAACAGTCACATGGACCAAGATCGGGTAAATAGGGAGAATGGGTAAGCGGGGTCATGCTATTTTTTATCAAAAACTGTCTCATACTCAAGGCGGTGTGTGCAGGCGCATTGTCGTGATGAAACTACCACCCCCCACTTTGCCACTGATCGGGGTATTTCGTCCCACTACTTCTCTCAAATGCTAATGAATGTCTGGTTAACGGTTTGACCAGGAGGAACATGTTCTATGCGAACAATTCCTTTTGCATCGATGAAACAAACCAGCATAGTCTTGACATTGGTCTTCACTTGACGCGCTGTTTTTGGAGTGAAGTGACATTGAGTGTTCCCTTTGATTTGACTGCTGCTTCATTTCCTGGTCGTAGCCATAATACCAACTTTCGTCACCAGTGATAACCTTCGAAAAACAGTCTGGATCAACTTCCAGCTGTTCTTTCAGTTCAAGACACGTATTCAGTCGTGACTGCTTTTGATCTTCCGTGAGCAAGCGATGTACAGATTTTGCTGCATCTCTTTTCATTCGCAATTCCTCACTCAAAATTCATTGGCAGGAGCTCCAGGATTCATCAGTCATATCAACAAGTTCGTCAATTATTCGGTGACGGTTGTCCAAGATCAGTTCACGAATTATTTTTGTGATGTTTTCATGCATTCGGGTGGTCGACAGTCGCTCTGAACGAGATTGGTCTTAAAAAACAGAATTTCACGAAAGCATTCTGTTCCTTCCTTTCAGCCATAGCAAAAATCGACGAATATGGGAGAAGTGCAAAAGAAAGACGCACCAGGTGACAGCACGACTCCAGCAGACGATGCCAGTCGGTAAACTAATGCCTGAGGATCACATCAAGTGGCTTCCAGAGGCGGAAGCCTGAACTGCAACGGCCTTGTGACTACAGAGAACGTTTCCTGTTACTTTTGGGTACTCCATGTACATCAAGAGATTCTACTCTTTAAAAGGATAATGGAGGATAACTTTGGAAACATTTGTGAAATTACTTCACATTATGAGAAATATTCATGTTTAATAATAATGTACAAGTTTGAAAATGTTATGGTTCGCAAAGCATACTGATGTTTAATAAATTTTATATCGGAACGCTCTAAAGATATTTACAGATAGTAGCATTGGTATTTTCCGGAACGTGCCTTTGTTTATCGTTTCAGCAACCACTCAATGTCTTTGCAAAAATGATAGTTTGTCGATGAAAAATGAGATGAAAGACGCATTCCTTAACTGTAATGATGCTTTTAATTCAATCGCTGGGTAAGTGTAATTCTATACATTATCATGTTGCTTCTGCAGAAAATTATAGTTTTTTGCTATTGTTATGTTGGTAATTTATAAGCAATTGTCATTTTTCTCATGTACAAGGATGTCAGGCTTATTTGATATCTCATTATCTGCGAGAGTTCTAAAGAAAATTCACACTGTAATTTTCCCCGGCAGGTGAAATTTTCTCTATGTTATGCATATTTATAGGTCCTTCAGTTTTGGGTTTGGTATTTGTCTACATTTATTATTATTCTCGAAGCACCTGCTATTATAGTTATTGTTTCTACTTTCAGACACAACATCCGGTGTTTCTAAATTCTTGTTGGATAATTTCTTCAGTTCTTTTAGCCATACGTTATCATGCGTTGTGACGAATACATAGATTAGAATGTCATGGTTTCCCGGTGCTGGTTGAGAACAGTATCTAGTCGATTAATCTTGTTATATTAATCTGTGTATTTTGGGACACGCCAGAGAATGGCCGCTTTGCAATTCTCGAAGACCTTTACTTGTGTATACTTATACTATTTCTATTATTTTGGTATTGGAAGATGCAGGCATAGCTTCCAATGTATGTAAGTAATAAGTCTGTCATACATGTGGATGTAGTCTTTCTTGGTAAGATTGGGCGGTTGGAGATAATGTGTTTGTTTCTTCGCATAGTCTGCGCTTACCTACTGTATTCCGCTTCATGATATTCTTTTGGTGTTCTGAGACAATTGGACTTGATCCGGTGCTGCAGTCAAGAATCTTAGAGTTTCAGCTGTACGTCCGTGCTTTTTAAATATTGTTTCGTCTTTAAGGCGGCGAGCTGGAAGAAACGTTAGGACGCCGGGCGAAATGCGTAGCCGTATTTCGTCTGTCGTTACGTTGTGAGTTCAAATTCCGCCGAGGCGACTTTGCTTTTATCTTTTCGGGGTCGATAAATTAAGTACCAGCTACGCACTGGGTCGATGTAATCGACTTAATACCTATGTCTGTCCTTGTTTGACCCCTCTGTGTTTATCCCCGTGTGGGTAATAAAGAAATAAGAAATAGGTATTTCGTCTGCCGCTACGTTCTGAGTTCAAATTCCACCGAGGTCGACTTTGCCTTTCATCCTTTCGGGGTCGATTAAATAAGTATCAGTTACGCGCTGGGGTCGACGTAATCGACTTAATCCGTTTGTCTGTCTTTGTCTGCCCCTCTTTGTGTAGCCCCTTGTGGACAATAAAAAAAAAAAAAGAAACGTTAGCACGCTGGGCGAAATGCTTAGTCAAACTCTTTTACTGTTCAAGCAACCTTTGGTATTTTTTCATAATGATTATTTGCAATTTAATGAGGATCACTTGTTTGAGGCGTGTTTTGAATTTTGGATGATTCCTTTTATATTTATTATATATGTACTATATATCTAATGTCTTTGGTTGTTTTCTTTTTCATTTCTTTTTTTTATAAAGGATTTCGTTAATAATAAGAATTTTTTTCTCATATTTTCTATTTTTCCTGAATGTTTGCCCTCCAGTTATTATTATTATTATCACGAGTCTATCAGTTTCTGCACATCTCAGACAGGGTCGCAATTTTTTTTTTACAGTATATTCAGAACTTTTCTTGCCATTGCTTTAACATGGCATTCACTAACCACATATTCAATCTGGTTTTTGGCTCATTACAATATATGTTATTCTTTCTGGGTTTTGTGTTGTTTTTTGTGTGTGTGTGTTTTCTCTATCAACTGTCTGTTATTTCACCATGTATCTCTATTTGTTGGCTTCCTTAGAAATAGAAAACACAAATTTTGTTCTGATCATACTTTATAGCTATGTGTATTAATCGTTCATTACATTTTTGCTAAATATTTTGCAGTCCTATAGTAAATATTGTATAATAGTTTTCTTGTTGCATAAGGCCGCTGCCACCCTGTATTAATGGTAAATACCTATGTCAGATTTTGGATAGAGCGTTTTAAATACAGTAATTCTTTTTCTTCTGCTTTTTTATGTCTAGTCTGGTTTGTTAATTTCTGATGCCTATTACATTATTTTCTGCTTTAACTTTGTTCTAAGTATTAAATCTAATGCGCCTACAATATTCTTTCCTAATTTTTTTCTTTCGGATGTGTGTAGATGTGCGTTGTACACTGTCTAGTTCATTGATTCCTAAGTATGCGTAAGCCTGTATTTGTTCTAATTCTCTTATCACTTTCTTTAGCTAATATATTAGCGTTCTTAATTCATTTTCCTCTCTTCAGTTTTGGATGTGTAAGGAATAGCATATGTGTGTGTGTGTGTGTTTATGTGTCTGTGTGCGCGCGCTTTGCTTGTGTATGATGGCGCGCCTGTGTATGTGTGTGTGTGTTCATTTAGCATTTAGCTCTAATTTAATTATTAATCTAATGCGTCTGTATTATTACTTTACAACATTTTCTTTTACATTGAGTGTGCTATACACTGTAGTGTACATTTATTCCTGAGTATTTGTAAATCTATGTTTGGCCTAATTCTTTTATCTTTGATTCTTTATTCAACACGACATTAGTAATCTTAGTCAATGTCTCCTCTGCAACGTTGCTTGGTATTTTTTAAACTCAATAGCATATCAGTTCTTTGAATAGATTCTCGTGCTGTCTGTAGCAGAGTTTCAAGTTTTCATCTACATCGTCCACATAAAAGTATAGTAAACACGAGTCCATTATGGTATAATATGCTGGTTAAAGGTTACAGCACCAGGCATAAATTCAGCGCAAGGAGAAATACCTCTCAAATATCTTTCTAATAGAAATAAAGTTAGTTTTTTTTAATTCTTTCCTTTGTTTATATTTACAGCATTATTTACAATTACTGATGACAGTTTAATATTATTCCTATTACTGCTGCTGCCTTACGCGTGGCAAATAAGTCTCGGTTCCATGTCTAGGTCACACTAATAAAAATGACTTTGGTAGTCAACTTATGCTATTAAAATGTTTTTCAACAACAATTTCGAATTTATATTTATAGACCAGTCATTTGATCATGTTTTCAGAAAAATATGATTTTGTTTACCAATTAATAATCTACCTACTGCGACATTATTATAATAAAGGATTTGAAGCTGCATGCTGGCAGGTTAAGGGTCTGTAAAGTTTAGGTTTTCTGTTTCTTAATCCTAGGTATTAGAGTACTTTGTCTTGCGTGACTCAATCATTTGGTGTTTCAGTATTTTATTCATTGCTGCTGCTTCTATTTATACCTGCTCGTTAAATACTTCAACCACAAGTTTGAGATTTTATCAGTTCCTCGTATCTTTCATTTGTTTAATATTTTTCCTTTTTTTGTAGCATATGGCTTTTTGCTTGAGTAGATATGACATCCTACTATGTTCAACTGTTTGTTATTTTGTATTTTTGTTTGATGCTGCAGAACTGATAATTATTTTATTTTTATCTAGTTACTTCATAAAATTGTTTTGGTCTTTAAAACAATTAGTTTTAGCCTTTAAAACTATTTGTTTTGATCTTGTAAAACTATTTGACCGACGTGTCCTTCAGTCGTCTATATCTGAAGTCTTTCGGTTTTTGTTTAGAGAAAAAAATTCATGTATTTTTATGTCATCTGTTATATTTGTTGTGCTTGTTTATTTTAGAACCTCAATAACTCGCTTTTGTACTTCCTAATAATTGAAAAATTACGAAGAATTAATTGATGCTGTTGTTTTATTGTTGCTGCTACAGTTGTATAATCCGTTTTTTGTGGTAGCTGTTGTAGTTGCTGTTTGTTGTTGTTGTTGTTGTTGTTGTTGTTGTTGTTGTTGTTGCTGCTGCTGCTGCTGTTGTTGTTGTTGTTGTTGTTGTTGTTGTTTTTGCTGCTGCTGCTATTATTGTTGTTGTTTAACTATTGTTTTTCGTGATGTTCATTATACTGCTACTATTGCTGCTTATGATGTTGCTGTTTTTATCGTTTTTTGTTGTCGAATTACCTGGTTCGGTTGTTTCATTAAGCTACTGTGGCTTCTGTGAGACTCTGGACTGCCATATGCTCATGCTGATATGACTGCCTGTTACATCAGCCCCCTCTAACTTTGTCTACATTCCTATTACCTGCCATTTCTTCAAATCTCACTTTGTTCTTCGAAAAGTATAAAAGCTATATGTTTTGTCCGAGTATGTGCTAGCTTCTTCTTGCAAATCTGTGTTTGTCTAAACATTGTTTTGAGTAGAACACTTCACCGTGGGTTCGTTTGAAACTCCTATTTGTAAATCCTACATTTAGTTAATTCTGCTATTTTCCCTTTACACTACTGTTAGCTTTGTCGCTGTAATTTTTTTCTAGTGGCTATGGTGAGGTGCTGGAAGCAGTGAGGTGAGGGTCTCTCGATTCCATTTTTTTATCCTAATAAGCTCTCAGGCAGTCAGTTTTCCTGTTTGGTTAGCATTTGGGCTTCCTGCTCTTAAAACTCCCCTACATTTGTTCTCAGTTCTTAAAGAACAACCACTTAGTAATGTACCAATGTCTTCAGGAAACTTCAAGGAGGTTTCCGCCCAATTTCGTTGTGATATTGACTTAAGTTCTACGACAATGCTTCTTGTGTTTTTTCTTTTTCATTTCCATTGCTCAGGATTTGATCTTTCAGGAGTAATATTGGTCAGTATTCTTTTGCAACGCACCGTTTAATTGCGAATATATCACACCACGAATACATATGGGGTGAAAATTGTGGTGAAGAATCTTCCTAGCTTATTTTTACTGACAAATTACTACCATGGTTCCTTGGTCTCCTATTCTACATAGATAAGTTTTTATAACTTTCGGAAATTTTTCAGTTTGCGATAGCGAGAAATATTCCAGAGTCTTAGTTTTTCGATGTATACATTTATATGAGACCGTTCTTTGGATGGTGTCGTTACTCACAACACTATAATAACTTGTGGCATAAAATATGTAAACATGGATTTTGTGGATTTTTGTGTGCACTATTTTTGCTAGTCTTGTACTTGTGTTTGTAAAAGAAAAAGAATTCTTCATCAGAATGTTATTGTTAAAGTTGTTATGGATTTTGTTAATTTGTTGTTGATGCTGTTGTTTCTCATATTGTCGCTTCCTCAGAGTTCTCAGCTTGTGGTTATGGTCCCTATAATTCTGCCATTACATTTAATAAAAATAGAGATCATGAAAATTCTATTATACTTAAGGGAGATGACATCGAGAGTTGAGGCGGATAGTTCTGTTATTATAACTCACCTTTTTAAAACAGTACGGTTAGAAAACACGAAGCTGTCAATGACTTGCTTGGTCTGTTAATAAACGAGATAGGAGATCCGACTCACGTCTTCAAATCAAAAGAGGCCCTTTTTTTTATTTTTTCAAAAATATGAAACACAGTATTTTTACAATTAGCATATAAGCCCGTATCATGTCCAACAATAAAAAAAATTGTGTAATCACTTCGTTGTCAGATGGTTGCCTCCGGAAAACAATATTATCGATTTCAGCAAAATATAACAAAGTTAAAAAAAAAACCTCGCTAGTAAAGAACTGATGTGGATTGCCTGTGTGATATCATTTTTTTATTATTTTATTACCATGTAATATAATGTGCTTGCCTCAGATTTAAAATTCAAACCAACGTTATAATTCTAGCTTGAAAGCTGAAGTATTTGGTAAAGCAACTTTTGGCTGCCTGAATTATTAGTATTCATCAATATTTACCAAAGTGAATCAGTTAACAACATCGAAGTGAAATCAACCACCTGTGGCTTCTCACCAGCATTTATATCTGAATTTCAGAAAGCTTTAATGGGACTCAAGGAACGATTGGCTTAAAACTGGCTTAGCAAAATTCGATAAACATTCCAAATTCACGATACACAGATATCTCCAACTACTGATACTGTTGTTATTCCTGCCACTACTAATAGTACTGCTGCTGCTGCTGGTTGTGGTGAGAGTGGTGGTGGTGTGGGGGGGGCGGTGGCGGTGGTGGTGGTGGTGGTGGTGGTGGTGGTGGTGGGTGATGATGATGATGATGATGATGGTGATGATGATGACGATGATGATGATGATGATGATGATGATGATGATAACAAAGGGCAATGAACACATGGGCTGTTTCCTTAATGCGATATGGCGCAGGTGTTGTTAGGTGGACAAAGAACGAGCTTGCGGAAATGGACAGGAAAACCAGAGAAGTGATGACAGTTAACAAGGAACTACACCCCAGAAGCGATACTGACAGGCTGTATATGCCTAAGAACAGGTGAAAAGGAAACCTCATAAGATGCGAAATCTGTATTGTCAACGAGAACAGTCTGGGATGGTACATCAAGCAACAGAGTGAATCCTTGCTTGCCGTCGTTAGAATTAACAATACCAAACCTACCGAAAGTGCAATGCGCAATGATGAAAAATGAATAATTTATTGTAAGACTAGCAGTATCGCCCGGCGTTGCTCGGGTTTGTAAGGGAAATAACTATAAAGCATTTTTAGAGAGTTATAGCCCAAAAATAGCAAAAAAAAATGAAAAAAATGATGGTAAATTTTTTTGAGAGTAAAAAAAGGTGGAGTTGCGTCCCCTAGACAGTTTGCGGTTTGTGTTTCTGATTCTCGACCCCATGTCGAATTTATCGATTTTGTTCAGAACTGGGGGAACTTTTCAAAATTTTCGCTGCGTTAGTTTTGAATTATGACATTGGGCTATGTGTGTGTCAAGTTTCATCAGAATCGGTTGAAAGCCGTGGTCAGGGTGAGGGTACAAGCAAACAGACACACAGAAACACGCACAGACAAACTGCCGTTTATATAGAGAGAGATTTCTACAAAGCCATGAACAATGGTTATTTGACAATAGCGGTGCACCCATCATTATAGAAGAAGTTATTGGTAAGCCAGAACGTAAATTATTTAAAACACACATAGTTGTTATAATTCTATACCCTACATTCATTTCTATTGACGCAGTCTACTGGTAATATGGACAACACAATATAAAGATAAGTCGATAGTCCTCGACTTATACATTTACGTAACCGAGTTATAATCAATTATTTTAATAGCTTACTTTTTCTGAGTGGGAAACTTTTCTCCACTCCAAATGAGAAATTCCTTATTGGTGATTACATCAAATCGCTTGAAATGAAAAATAAAGCAGCTACATTTAAAAACCACCAATAGATTTTGCATTGATGAGTATTGTACATGATCCCAACTGTCAGAATACTAAGTTGAAAGAGGACCCAGAGTAGCAAGCAAAGACAGTATTACAGTTCTTTATTTAAGAGATGAGGAATTATGTACATTATTTACACTATTTACATTTGACGGATATTTGCCCTCATCTTGTTTGTTGTTAAAACAAAGTTTAGGCTGTTATACCCTCCAGCCTTCATCAGGTGTCTTGGAGAAACTTCGAACCTGGGTTCTCATTCCTGAGGTATTTTTCGATGTTATTATTATTATTATTATTATTATTATTATTATTATTATTATTATTATAACAACAACGACACCATCGAAAATTTCTCAGGAATGAGAAACCAGGTTTTAAATTTCCCCAAGACACCTGATGAAGGCTGGAAACGTTGTGTTAACAACAAACAAGATGATGGCAAATATCCGTCAAATGTAAATAGTGTAAATAATGTAAATAAAATAGACAGTATTGATTAGCGCTGGTATCAATTCCTTATAAAAAATAATGTATCTTCAAAATCATATACATTTCAAAACCCACTATTAAAACATAAAGACAAAACACTCACACTCCTATTAAAGGACCAGGATTACAGTTTTCAACTGCTGTTGAAAGTGATAACTTAAATAAAGGCGATGCATCTGGATGATACTGCTTGCTCAAAACACGGGAACAAAACGTGGGTGTTAATCACCTTTGACAATTTAAGGCTGACTACTAGATTTAACATGTTGGCATTTGTCCGTGGCACAATCAGCTACGACATTTAAGGCAATAGTCATGCATAAGTTTTCGAATATTCCACAGAATGTATGGTCGAAAGTGAAAGAGTAAATATAGAAATTAGAGACGTTGGATTTTATAAAGAAATGTAGCTATAAGTAGATAAAACAAATGTCATCAGTTGTTTTACTTCGAAACGTTGTCCCAGCTTCTTATCCAATGCTAACCGGCGGATCCAATATTTGTTGTATTTGACAGTATTTTCGACGTTGCATGGTTGCGCCAAAGTTAATGTCAAATTGAATTGCATGGATATACAAGAAAGAAATGAATTATTAACACGACTAATGGAATTTATCTTGTAAATAAATTATAAACGGGATTAAGGCATGCAACCTCCAAATTTCAAAACTTACGAAGAATAATATTGGTGATGTAGATGTAGTTGAAGTGTCTATAAATGACATTTGACTTATTTCTAAGTTTCTTCAAGTTTAAATGCAAATTTGATAGAGTATTAGTGTTGTATTCTCATGCAATGACCTTTAGACCCAATAAATGCATTTAAGGACTGAGTATGTTGATAACTATGAAATACACATGCCACTTAATGTCATCATACTGCTCTGTCAAATACTAGACGAAAGATTGACGTTGATTATCTTCAGTCAGATATAGACTGATCACATGATTGTGTCATACAAACTACCAGAGGAATGAATTCTCGGATAGTTTTACTAGTAAATATACAAATAATATTGTTTCTCTGGAAGACGACTAATTCTACTCTAACTGTAAACAATTCGTAATGTGCGATGGCAGATGTCCAAATATAGTCAAAAGCGCCGACTGTTTACCGCTGCATTCATTATTGTTTAAATAACTTCATTATTGTAAAAATAAATTGATTAAACATTTAATGACAAGTCTGGGTATTTGTAAGCGATTTGTAATGTATGCACACGGATTATGTAAAATGGTAGACAAAATATACTTACTGCTCAGAAAGCCCGATAATACATAGTTCCACCATTTTGTGAATGCAAATATCGTGATTACCACCTACTGGTTACACTTCAGCAATATCAAAAATGAAATCTGAAATTTCTGCAAAAGCTGAAAGTATCTGAAAACAGGAATCTACAAGATCGAGGCTGTGAGTCACTCCCTATTGGTCATAATAGAAAAGGTGAGATAATAAGTCAGTAAAATTAGAGGGCCAATTTCATCAGCGTATGAATAAAATTCACTAAATACATGTTCATGTTCAAAGGTAAATCAAATAATCTAGAAGATAGTAAATTGTAAATTTACTATCTCGTAAATACTCAGACTGGAGAGAGTTGTCTAAAGCTCGCAGTATATATATCGGTATCCACAAATTGGTGATCGACTCTACTGTCTCTACTGTCAGCGATAGCGGGTATTTCTGTTACACATGCGTTATGCGTGAATGTGTGTGTGTGTATTTAGCAGTACTAGTTAATAATTAACTTCCAACTGTATGTATATGTGTTTGAATGTTAACAACTCAGTCTGTGATAATGATTTTAACTTAAAGTTTGTAAGTGAGAGTACGTGTCTACCCTGCAAATACATTGCAAGGAAGTCGAACAGTCTTTCTAATTATCTTGAATGTAATTTCTTTGTGATTTTATAAACAGATGAATCATATCAAATATTTCTGAAATAGGTTCCTTGCAAACTTTTATATAATGCGACATGCATTCTATTCAATTAACACTTTCAACCGCTATCATCTTCTGTTGGCTTTGCTAGTTTGTATGGTTTCTATTCGTGTCTTCTCTCTTCGAATCAGAATTTCTCTGGCTAATGTAACATTTTCCTTTCATTTGCAGTACCTTCGTCAACCATGCATCATTGATATTAGGAATCAGAACCGTTTCTCTTTGTGACGAAATTTGAACTCATACATAAACATTATACAAATTTCCTTCTTATTCAGGATTCAATAAAACTAATAGAAAATTAGAATTATTTGGATACGATCATAAAATAACAAATGTAAAGATCAAACGTTAATCTTTACTTTGTAATCGGTATGTTCCATTCACATAGCTGCTTCTTACTTCAAGTCAGGCAAGCGAACATTAAATATCTAATATTTCATGTACACAACTCTATAGAATCATTAGTAAAAGGATGAAAGAAAATAAATTACAAAAGAGATAATTCATTGCTACAGCAAATGCTGTTTTTGTAGTTGTAGTTGATAGTGCTGCTATACCTCTTGTTGTTGCACTCTTATTACGGTAGATATTGCACTTTTATTGTTGATACATCCCTATTGCTGTCACTACTCATAATGTTCCTATTATGACAGTTATAGGTGTAAGAGGGGTTGTAGCTATTATCGCCAATGAAGATGGCTATGTCAGTGGTGATGATGGTTTTCTTTTTTATTCTTGCCGATACTTCTAATAATGTTAAGTTCTTTTCTTTTAAATCTTCTTTATAGTCGCTGCAACGAGAGATACATTTATAAGGTATATAGTGTTAACACTATTATATTTCTGTAATTGTTGTTCCATCATCACTTTAATTTGGAGTAATAATGATCGAATTAATGAAACAGGACTGTCGATTGAAAGCTTCCTCTCTTGTCCAGACCATAGACAGACTTGAACTGATCACACCGATTAAATGACGCATCGTTAATTATAGAAAACGCTCAGTAGTTGAAAAGTTGAAATTTAATTATTCGAAGTACTTGTTACATGTCAGGGAACAGAGTCATCAAAAGCTAGATGTTTTAACTGTCAAAGTGTGTCTAAGGCAATAAAAAAGCGTAGCTAACGGGACACGAACTATCAACTTTCGGATTGTAGCCCGTCACCCTCTCAAACGCCAGCGAACTTAGCAGCTTCTATTTTTGATTGTAACAGTGATTGTAATGACACTGCTAATGGTGGCGGTACCTGTGGTGAAGGTAGTTTGTAAATGACTTTGCATATATTAATCATTATGTTGTTCAATATATCTCTATATAGCCTTGATTGTGGAGACGCAATGGCCCAGTGGTTAGGGCAGCGGACTCGCGGTCGTAGGATCGCGGTTTCGATTCCCAGACTGGGCATTGTGAGTGTTTATTGAGCGAAAACACCTAAAGCTTCACAAGGCTCCTGCAGGGGGTGGTGGTGAACCCTGCTGTACTCTTTCACCACAACTTTCTCTCACTCTTTCTTCCTGTTTCTGTTGTACCTGTATTTCAAAGGTCCAGCCTTGTCACACTCTGTGTCACGCTGAATCTCCTCGAGAACTACGTTAAGGGTACACGTGTCTGTGGAATGCTCAGCCACTTGCACGTTAATTCTACGAGCAAGCTGTTCCGTTGATCGTATCAGCTGGGACCCTCATCGTCGTAACCGACGGAGTGCTCCTACTACTACTATATAGCCTTGTTTATAGCGTCTGACAGTGGGTTTAACTGGGATATTGTAGTTGGTTTATCCCTTATTATTAGAGTAAGTTTTGGCGTTGGTAGTACTTTTAGATTTAAAGTTGCCGGTATCTAGAGACTGGCAGACTAGATTCGGAAGTTTGTACTTAGTGACCGTTGACAGCATGTTTTTTTTCCGTTTGTCTAAGTGATATCTCAGAAGCATATTTTATCCTCCAGTTAGCAATTTATAGAAAATATAATCTGTAGGTATCATACAACAATAATATTGGTCCATGTAGAAGTTCCACGTGTTGAAACAGCTGTTCGGATAAACTAATTAGCATTTTTTTCTATTGTTAAGACTGTGAGAATCGTTGCCGCACCGGGCTAAATGCTTGGCAGCATTTAATCCGTCTTTATGGTCTGAGTTCAAATGACGCCGGGGTCGAATTTTGCCTTTCGGGATCGGCAAAATAAGTACCATTTGGGCACTGGGGTCGATGTCATCGACTTATACCCTTCTCTGAATATGCTAGTCTTGTGCCAAAATTTGAAATCATTGTTTTTTTCGATTGCCACGCGCAGCCAAAGATCTTTATCAAGACAATTGTTTCACACATTGAAAACTTAATGTTGGCATGTGCTCGTCAGCCTGATAATCTCAGGAATATTATCTAATCTCGCAATTTTGCCTATAAGTACCTGGTATTTTGTCTTCATCGGGGGAGCTATTCTACGAAAAAATCTTTTTGCAAAAACACTGGTCTTCGGGAGAAAGCAATCGTTATATTTTACTCTGTTGAGTGTATATGTGAGCATATGTGCGTGTATTTGTGGATGTATGAGTGTGTATGCTTGGGTGCCTCTGTGTGTGTGTGCGCGCGCGCGTGCGCGTGTGTCTGTGTGTGATGGGCATTATAAACAGTTTCATTTTTCGATGAGCCGACATTTGATTTTTATTCCCCACTAGAGTGAGGAACTTATTTCCAAAAATAGGAAGTGTAGTATAGAATAATAAACTGCTTACGCCTAGGTAGTTGGCTATGCCAGCCAGTTTCGTTTTCAAGTCGAAGGCAATTATTTTTGTGTACACCTTCAGAAAGTGGCATTGCCACCTTCCCTTAATACAGAGTATTGTTATCGTTCTAATTCATTAATAAAATAATAAATATAGTAATATTTATTCAATTCAGTGAAGTCAGTTGCTCAATAAGCGTGATTTTTGGCCTAGTCCAAAAATATTATATTTTGTTGTTATTACTATTTTAATGAGTATGTTTATATGTTACATTATACAAATGTACATGTGTGTGTGTGTGTGTGTGTGTGTGTGTGTGTGTGTGTGTGTGTGTGTGTGTGTTGTGTGTGTGTGTGTGTGTATGTGTACTAGTTCATTTTTTTAATTAAATATTTGTTTTAAAACGGAGCTACCATGTTATCGAAATTAATAGAAATTGTTTCCATAGAATATATGGAGTGTTGTTGCTATTAATTAAATTATTGAAATGCCATGGTTTTGAGGATATTCTTCTATTGTTAAGAAACTCAATTAATAAGATTTGAAACACTAACTAAAATCTATTACAATAAATCTTTATCTATTGGATGTTTGTGATTTTATTTTGCAATAATGAATTTTATTTTCAAGGTTTTCAAAGCAGCGTGAATATCATTAATGTTGGCAATGTGTATCAATTCCTGCTATAAATATATAATAGATATTGAAAACCTAGAGTGATATTTTCTTGTTTTATTTTATATGTTCATTTTAGTAATTTTATAAACCGAAAATTAAGTAAACAACTCCATATATCTTTAAGGTATCAATATATCATTTTCAAAAGTAGATTTATTCTGAAAACAATAACAAATATAACCAGAATCATAGGTAGAATTATATAAAACAGTTTTATACTTCAAAAATGTAAATTCGATTTCCAAGTCATCTAGGAAATATTTAGCGAATTTTTCATTGACCGATAAGGATTTATTCTGTAAGTACTACATCACAAAACTACTATATTAGGAAAATAATATGTGCCATGTATGAAGTCTAAAATGAAATCAAATCCAACACATGAAGTTGACACTGTTGGAACTTTACATCTTGCCCTAAGGCGTAAATCTCTCAGTGTCAAACCATGTAAGTTCTATGTTTAATATATTTACAAAGATATATAAGATTTTATAATGTCTAATCTCAGCACAAAAAAATACTTTCCTTAAATATATATGAGTGCATTTGAAAATTTACATTTCATCTCCTTCACTTTCAATCTTGCTCATGTTCAATCTTTATCACACCCACATTATTTCATATATTTATGTTGCATAAATGACAGAAAAACAACGATTATTCTCTGCTACATTATTAAGTATTGATTTATTATCAGTATACTATACTTATATTCCTATAGATGTTTATGTCTAGGAAATAGAAATCTTTACTCTCATAAATTAATGCAATGAATTCAAATAATCATATATTCTAAAATGTTTTTGCTGATGTGTTATATGTGAAGTGAAACTCAGCAAGCCACAATAACTGTGGCGATTTATTCAAACTGTGCATTTTAGTTGAGTTCTGGAACAAATGGGTATAATGTTTAACAGAAATATATAAGTCAAAATTCAATTTACGTTAAAGAAAAAGAATCACCGAAAATACCAGAAATTTATGTTTAGTTTGCCAAGTAGCTAATTGTGACATCATACTTTTACGCATTAAGAATATTTTCAAGCTTATTGAATATATGATTTCTATATTTATTGCAATTTTTATTGATAATAAGTATCAATATGGTTATTATGAACAACTAAGTAAGCTTAGTAATTCCTGAATGAAATGACTCAGAATTATAGAAACTAGTTATTACTCGTCATTATGGTGCCAAGTAAAAACCTAGTCAAGATGAAATAGATGCGTCTGCAGAAGCCTACAACAATTCTCACATTGATATACACAACTACCTGGGTTTCTTTTGCTTAAAACAAATTTTAATTATATCTTTCACTCTCACACTCACTTTCTTTTTCCCTCTCCCTCACTCTCTCTCACTCTCACTCTCTCACTCTCACACTCTCTCTCTTTCTCTCTCTCTCTCTCTCTCTCTCTCGATGTAGTTCACTTTCAACAACCTGTCATTATAGTGAAAGTCATTTTTAAAGACAGTGTTGCGTTGTCTATATGTTGAAAGACATACAGAAACACAAACACAAACCAAGAAAACAATTATGAGTGTTATATAGCTACTTTTCTAAGACTTTGTTGCGTTGTGTTGACAAACTTACACTTAAAATTACCGCGTTTTAATCAAAACGTGTTAGTTACTATGGTGACAACATTATCTATCTGCCATCACTCTCTCTCCCTCTCGCTCACTTTCTCTCGCTGTTTTTCTCTCTCAACAACGTTTATTTAGAAGAAGGAACTTCTAAATAAACGTTTTGACAGGGATTATCTTCCATTTTTAATTCCACCCCTTCTTTCCTCCTTCTAATAGATGTTGTGACGGACAGACAGACGGAGATCAGTTTCTGTTTTATAAGACGAGAAATGTGACGTACTGCAAAATGTGTCCTATTTTCAACTTTTTTCGAGAATTTTTATTCCAAACGTTTCTTACATATTAAACAGCATATATAGAAATATATAAAGTAGTTATATTGGAGAAGAACAAAATTTGAAATTTTCTTATTATTCTTACAATTATTATAAGTAGGAATCATAATAACTTAATATAATTTGTTTATACATGTTACATTTGTTTCTTTTTGTTTTCATCCTTAAAATTAAATTATTTCCTAAATTCATTTTAGTTATTTTGATGCATATTGTAATACATAAATTCCATGAGATGAAATCTTGTTTATTACAATGATTAAGTATAAATACAACTATCCCAAAAAACAAGGATATATTCATCAGAAATTAGTGGTTCTTTATTCTTCTAGAAAGGGTGCATGTGTATCAAGAAATAAGGAATTAATTCACGTTGATATTAGTTCAAACCTTTAACTGAATCATCAGGCTAATTTCCATGGGTAGCATCAGTGTTTCGTACGTAGTGTTTAGTCATAATACGGTGAACTAGCAGAAACGTTGGAGCATTCCGAGTTCAAGTCCTATCGTGGTCAACTTCGCCTTATATCTTTTCCGGGTCGATAAAACACTGTATTACTCGAACCTTGGTTCGATGTTATCAACTAATTCCCTCTCCTAACAAAAATGCTAGCCTTGTACCTACATCAGAAACAATTATGTAACGTTTAACCAAAACTAAAGTGTTTTGTAAGCTTTTAAGCTATTTGCTAACCTATATAAAATTGCCAATTTCTATCATTAATTACTGTTGGCTTTTGAAGCTAATGTAATATAATTGTTTTTGAAGCCTAAAGTTGTTAATCCTACAAGAAAAGCATTCTGTTTAATTTGTGTTTTGTAAAATCCCTTTATTTCAATAATATAAAAAGTTTTATTTGACTACTATAACCCATTTATGATACGATAATGATTTTGGGTAGATTTTTTCATTCTTTTTTAAACGATGTATTGTTCTGGTGAATTTAAAGTTTCTATCAATGCATGCATACAATATTCTTTCACTAGCATAATCTGTGTGTTTGGAGATAAATATATTTGACTAATAGTAATTTTATTATTATTGATACTGAAAGCAAGATCATTGGATTCGCTTTTGATACATTCTTGGCGTTAACATCTTTAATGAAATCTAACTTAATGTTGTTAGATCACATTGAATGAAAAAAGATAATTTTCAAGTAGAGTATCAAAAGACATTGAAATTGAGAACTTTCAATCATCAAACATATACACACATCCGAGGCTATAAAAGAAGCCTAGGGCTTCAAACTTGAAAAATGTGTTTGTACTGTGATCTTCTTAACCACATATTTAAGCCTGTGCCTACTGCTGATTTTTCATGTCTCGTATAGGGATGAAATGTTCTGTTTGTTTACGCTCATGCATTTCACACTCCACCGTGGATGAGTTAGGTTTTCATCTCCCGCAGTCGATAAAATGATTACCATCCAGTATTTGAGTCGAATATATGCATCACTTCAATCCACAAAATATAAGACATAGTGACATACTTTTAAATTATTAATTCTCGTCCATATTTAGTGTGAGAGGCATTGAATACTGAGTAAAATCTCGTTAAACGAGGGTCGGCTGAAAAGTTAATTGATTGACTGAGGTATTCTCATGGAATTTGACCAAATAAAGTTTATACACTTCTTCCACCGGTGTTGCAGTGCTTGGATCCCATTGATGAAGAAGCTTTCATTCATCCTGTTGGTCAAAGTATTAATCACCAGCAGATATAACATCATTTTCACTGCGATACAAATTCTCAGCCAAGCGATTTTTCATATTGGGGAACATATGATAGTCAGATGGGGACACATAAAAAGGAAAGGTAGGGTGATCAATCAGTTCAAAACCAGAGTCACGCAGCAGCCAATGAAACCAAGGGCTTGTGTGCTAGAGCATAGTCCTGATGAAACAAGACCTCTTTTGTGAGTTTTCTTGTGTGTTTGATCTTGATAGTTTTTTGTCACTGCCTCTGTATGTTGGCATAGTACTCTCCATTGGTAGTGTGGCTCTTTTGAAGACAGTCAATAAACACAATGTTTTTTGCATCCCACAAAGACTGAGGCCGTCACCTTCTTTGGAGATGAGACGACCTTGGCGTTCTTTAGAGTAGGTGAAGAGTGGTGTTTCCATTTCATCTATTGTCTCTTTGTTTCTGGCTCGAAGTTATGAAGCCATCATTCATCATGAGTTAGAAAACATTCAAAGAAACCAGCTGGATCTTCAAACAATTTCAGATTTTCCTATATTGTGATCTGCCTGGCGCACTTTTGATCAGGTCTTAGAAAACGTGGCACCCACCGAGCAGTAACCTTTGATATGTCAAGTTCATTGTGCAGAATATTCTCAACTCTCTCACGTGATATGCTAACAGCATTGGTTACTTCGTTTATAGTCAATAGCCTGTCATCCATGCATGTGGTGAAGACGATCAATGTTTTCCTCGATTGTGGCAATTGTAGGACCTTGCGTAATCTTCAAGACTTTCCGTTCCCCTCCTAAATTCAGCTACCCATTTTGCACTGTTGATAAAACTGGAGCGTCATCCCCTAATTTATCTACCATATCAGTATGGAAGTCGTTCGGTACTAAATCCTTTTTTCTGCAGGTACATTATAATACTGCGATGCCAAATTTTCTCCATTTTCCAAGAGCAGTCGCTACTAGCTACTTTTGAAGTCTTCTTTGAACGGTCAGATGTCTGATTGACTGGAAGGAAACAATTAATAAGCCGGATTGAAACTAATGCAAGCATGTTTTCACAGTTCTAGTGTCACTCCTTCATACTTAGCCTATGAACTTTTCAACTCGCCCTCGTACTATATGGAAATTTCAGTTCTTTTAATTTGCAGCATTTTATATTTAATTTGTTTTAGAATAACAGTAGAATAAGAATTTAGGTCTATTATTTAGTATTCAATCTTATCTAATTCTTCAAATATGTACTATATTTTTACATACTTTATCCTACTTTTTTTCCTTGTGTTTATTTGAATGTCGGTCGTCATTACAGTTCCTTAATTTATAGTTTTATCTAATTTTGGTCTTTATTTCTAATTTGCCTTTTAAAAGTGAGCTCATTCAGTTACACTCATGTAACTATCTCTATTGATTCCGCTTTACCGCAGCATTATATCATATGACTTTATAGCCCTTCACTTTCAAATTATTTTTGCCTAATGACATGGTATTCGCTTGTTGCCGTTACAATTATAGACTATTTCACTAAGAATGCTAGTTTGCTTTGTGTTAGTGGGACAAATAAAGTAGTGACTTGCAAGTGTTTACACTTTCTATATGTTCTTTGGCATATTTGTATATTTCCTTACTATTTGCCTTAGTTTTACACTAATTCCTCTCAAAATGGAAAATGTCACGTAACAGAAACTTCTGTAATGCTAAGATCTTTATTTCAAGAATGCTTACAGTAGTGAAAGATTTATCATAATATACAAACTCTGTTCTCAGCAAAATCATACATATTCTAATTGTAAATCAAACATAGTTAATAGAGAAATGTGTTAACTCTTGTTTATGTAATTACACTTATCAGTGTTTAAGCCGAACACTTTAGAATTCTCGAAAACAAAGATGTTATAAGATGTACAAGTTCTTAATTAGACATTGAAGTAGTTTTTTAATGTGACCTTTACTTGTATATGAAGGAGGCTAGCTGGCAGAACCACTAGCACATCCAACAAGAAAGTAGCATTTCATCCGGCTCTTTACGTTCAAATATAGTTCAAATACAATCTAGGTCGACTTTTCCTTTCATTCCTTCGGGGCCAATAATACAGAGTGTCTCAAAAGTCCCTGATGGGTTTCAATTTTTAATAACTTCCTTAACTTTACAAATAAATGCATGAAATTCTGACACAATTTAAAGAACATAATGGAAATTGATATGCACAAGTCAAATTTTGCAACAACACTACATCACATATGAAAAATGGCATCGCTTAAATGGCAACCATGATTGAGGCCTTTTTGCGCTCGGCCATTTACAGTAAACCTACACATGGTTCCAGCAAGATATTGCAACTACTCATACCACAATGCTGTTGCAACGGCAGTGCTTTGGGGAGAGAATAATCTCTCGCTACGGCAATGTCAGCTCACCTTCATGTTCTCCAGATTTAACTAACCCGGATTTTTTTTTGTAAGGATACTTGAAAGAGAGGGTTTACGTCAACAAACCGGAGACCCTGGTGCAACTGAAGGAGAACATCAATAGAGAAATCAGAGAAGTGGGATCTGAAACTCTTCAGGATGCTATGGTGCAAGTTTTAGAAAGAGCACAGGCGTGCGAAGCCGAAAATAGCTGCCATTTAAGCGATGTAATTTTTTCATATGTGATGTAGTGGTGTTACAATATATGACTTGTGCATACTAATTTCCATTATGTCCTTTATATTGTATCAAACTTTCATGCAATTATTTGTAAAGTTAAGGATGTTATTAAAACTTGAAATCCATCAGTGACTTTTGGGACACCATGTATAAGGTAACCAGTCAAGTACTGGAATCAATGTAATCGTCTTGTCCCCCCGCCCACTCCTCAGAATTGCTGCCCTTGAATGCTGCAATCGACTGTCATCTAGTTCAGAGAGAATGTGGTGATATGTGTCCCTTGTACGTCATGGAATCCGGGTAACTGGTCTTATAAGACCGAGGACTCAAGAAAAGACTTTAAAAAACCCATACAAACACTTACTATTGTTACTTTCTCAAGCTGCATCTCAACTTACGTAGCAACATATTCTTACACATCATTTGTTTTTATTGAGATTGTGTTTTTATTCAAGAAAGCATCTTACTTTATTGTGGTACTTCACTTATTAAAGCATATTTTGTCAACAATTTAATTTTTATGTAAAAGATTTCTACCATTTTATGAAATTAGTATAATTTTAGTCTAATGATGTCAATGAGAGTTGTATGTTTTTATCTTGTTGCAACATGTTATAGATGTAAGAGTTTTTCTTTACATTGTTCAATAATTTTCAATTCTAATCAAATAACTTCCACGACTAACTTCGATGCTTTAATTTTATTATATAACTGATGAAAATTTAATTCGTAAAGTGCAGTATATTTCTTGACGCTTGTTGCATCTTTCAACAATATATTTTCTCTAACAACCAGAGATTATAGATTCTGGGAGTTCTGTAATATAAGTGTTTTCAAATGTTCATGTGAGAAAACACAGAGGCATAGACTGTAACTGAAATACACTGGTTATGAAAATAACATCCCACAAATAAAGCATATATTTTCTATGTACGTGAAAATATCATTTATATAATATGTTCTTTTTCTACTATAGACACAATGCCTAAATTTTGGGGAGAGGAGGCAAGACGAGTACATCACCCCCACTACTTAACTAGTACTTATTTTATCACTATTCGAAAGGGGTGAAAAGTAATGTTGAATTGGGCGGTATTTGTGCTCAGAACGTAAAGATTCAGAATAAATGCCACTAAAATTTTGTCTGAAGTGCTAAAGATTTTGCCAGTTCGCCGCCTTATGTCATTTATATGATAGAATATAAATACATAAATTGTATTTGTAATTCTAAAGACTGAATTTAGTATATCTATAACCTTCAAATCACAGAGTTGGAAGGAATCTTAAAATATTGTCTGTATGTTATTGGTAGTCATGCACAGTATATCAGTTTCAGTAACTTCAAGTTGATTAGTGTTAGGTACTGCTTAATTATGAGAACTAATATCATTTCATTAAAATTAAGGCTTTCAATTTGGTATTACATTGGAATATATAACATGATACTGAGAAATTTTCTATTCAAGCTGCGCTAAGATGAATTTAACACTTTCACAATATACAAAGTATTAAGAGCTACATTACGAATGTGAGCGAATATTTCCCCCTTGATTACAACGCTGATTTATTGCGGCAAGTATATTTTAGAGAAAGACGTATGCCTCTTTAGAGTATGGGGCAAACAGAAACGCAACGGTATATCTCTTCTGGGATATGAATTAATGATCCATGTATTGGTTGCAAGCAGAATTAAGGTAAACTGAAGTCTACCTCGACAACTTCATTATCAATATATGACTAATTATTGGTTCCAAATTTTGGCACAAGGTCAGTAGGTTCAGGAGAGGGTGACGTCGATTACATTATTGAACTGGTACTTATTTTATCGGTCCACGAAGGATAAGAGGCAAAGTCGACCTTGATAGAATTAGAACTAAGAATGTAAAAGATGTCGCGAAGCGTTTTGCCCAGTGTGCTAACGATTTTACCAGCTCACTGCCTTATCTGTATTACTAATTATTAAGATGTAATAGCTGAATGTTAGATAATAGATTGAAATTCATATTTCTTTTAGGCTGTCCTCCAAGCCAAGCTATATAATTATATAAATTCTATTGCTTTTTCTTTCAATTGTATTTATTTAACATGAATTTATTTTTTTTATAAATCTGTAAATTTGAATAAATTCATTTTAGCAGTGTATGCACTTACAAATTATTATACAATCACATATAAAACCATTAAAAAGATGAATATAAAATTATTTTTCCATGAAATTATTTTTCATCAATCTAACGTTTATTTCTTTAGAATTCTAAAATTTAGACATGAAATATTTAGCAACAAGAATTTTTTAAAATACCAAATGCAGTGAAACTAACGCACAAGAATATTCTTATTGCAGTTGCCCTAAGCATCTGTCTTTGAAAGATATTTTTCATATATTTAGGTATTCTTTCTCCTTCCGATTTCACTTGATGTGTTTCGTGTTCTTACACAAATTACCAATAATGTTTTCCTTCTATCTACGATAGCGTATAAAGGTATATCGGTACATTATATTACAGAACAATGATTTATGAGAACAGCTTCGGGTAAAGAGTACTAATTAAAATTAAAAGTTCTACAATTTTAGAAAACGTGTGTAAAATGTAAGAGAAAGTATTTGCAAAACTTTAGTTTCGTTTGGCCTTAAACTATAAAACATTTATCCTGGTTGAACAGTAATTTCTATTGGTGAAGTTCAATACGAATGGAATCTAGAATACTACAGTACCGCTTCGTCAAATCTCACAGAATTGTCTTGCATAAGAATTAAATTCATGGAACATTAATTTCTAACAAACTCAGTAAGGTGGAGCAGAGTGTATATTTTGAGTTCATACAAATATTTAAATAACTGTCAGGTCGATAAATGTAACGGAGAAAAATAATCCCCGTGTGGTTCAGAACATGTGAACTTACTTTAGGCAAAAATTTCATGGGATATGATTTTAGTAAAATTAATTGGAAACGAAATGAAACAAAAATAGATAGAAATTCTCCCAATATAATACTACTCTAAATAATTCACACACGCACGCGCGCACCCGCCCACCTCATACATACACACACACATTCATATATACATACAAATGATTATATATATAAATATAAATGAGTGTGTGTGTGTGTGTGTGTGTGCATATATGTATGTATGTGTCTGTATGTATATATATACATATATATACGTATAGATATGAAACACTAGTTTGATAAATTTAGCTGAATTTAGCTGAATGTCTACTTATATTAACGAAACTATGATTTACAGATGGGAAAGCGCATCCAAAATATTTTTATGTAGGAACAGAAGGGAAATAAGCGGAATGAAATTAACTAAAATGTTCAAACTCAACGACAAATATTGAAATTAAATGAATCTCTTTAATATAATGAGTTTAAAATACAGATAAATAATTATAGATTACTTTTAAAACAGAATTTAATTTGCTTGAGTGTATATATAATTGTGTATTTTAATCACACATTAATATATTAGTAAATTATCAGTTACACATAAATCAAGTTGTCAGACATTGTAATTGAAAATAAGAACTGTGAAATACACCTTTTAATATAATTAAGTTAACTTATATAATTTAGAACACAATAATTTCATTAAACCTAAATACTTCAAATTAGGATTCAGACTGTTCTCGTCTTCATAATTTGAATTATGTAGGATAATATTAAATCTTAGTTTCCCTTTAAAAAAATGCTGTACAATATTTAATGTTAAATTAGAGAATAGGGTAGAGTCGTACGCATACACAGGCATATATAAACTCGCCTTGCTGCCTTACTTTCCACCCGGATATCAGCAATAAAGACTTTCGAACTTTCCTTCTTCATTCCACCATGTCCCACCAGGAAATACTTACCGAAATTAAAAATTGCTAATAGTCGCTTCAAATCAAGAAAGCTAACGATGTTCACATTGCCTCTGTTACTACACTGAAACAATATTTTATAGTTATCTTCATAACGGTCAAACACTTTAATCATTTCCACTCTTTCTCTCTCTCTCTCTCTCTCTCTCTTTCTCTCTTTCTATCTCTTTCTCTCTCTCTCTCTCACTCTCTCTCTCTCTCTCTCTCTCTCTCTCTCTCTCTCTCTCTCTCTCTCTCTCTCTCTCTCTCTCTCTCTCTCTCTCTGGCTCTTTGACGATCTTTGGGAGGAAGCTCCTTGTAAAGTATTAAAATAATGGCATCATTTGACGGAGCACTCTCTGGGATCCACACTAGCTTAATTTTGGAGTTCTGAAACATATCGTTTCTTTCTCCACGTACTCACATACTTTTTCCTACATATCCGCCATCCCCAGCAAATTACTTTCAAATTCATATGAAATTATTCCGTTAATCCTCCCTAAACATCTGTACTTATGCTATTAGGTTGTCAAGAAAGTTCTTACGGAATTTTAAATTTTGGTTTTAAATTATGTATTTTCAAATTAATTTTCGTTAAATTACTTTGAATTTATATATCATTTTAAAGCCCGTATTTTACTCTATCTAAACGTGTTGCTCCTTTTCTTTTTTAATAATTAGACCATTTTTTCCGGAACGTTGAATACAACATAGACAAAAAGCAAATTCGCACAATTTTCTTATTCCTGTCCAAGCTAGGTCGAAAAGCTGTTGAAACAGCTTTCGATATCAACCACTAATGAACGTACAGCACAATGGTGGTTCAAGAAATTTCGTAGCGGTGACGAGAATCTTGAAGAGGATAAGCGTAGTGGTCGGCCATCGGATGTTGACAACGATCAATTAAAAGCTTTAGATGAAGCTAATCCACGCACAACTGTTCGAGAGCTTACTTCTGAATTAGACGTAACGTAAATGACAATGTTCAACCACTTGAAAGAGATTGGAAAAACAAAAATACTTGAGAATTGAACGACAACCAAAAGAAAACGCCGTTTTGAAGTGTCGTCTTCCCTTTTACGAAACAAGAACGACCCGTTTCTTGACCGGATTGTGACTTGCGATGAAAAGTAGATTCTTTACGACAATCAGCGACGCTCAGCTCAATGGTTGGACGCCGACGAAGCTTCACGGCACTTCCCGAAACCAAAGTTGCAGCAAAAGAAGGTCATGGTGATTGTTTGGTGGTCTGCGGCCGGTCTCATCTATCGCAGCTTTTTGGATCCAGGCGATACCATTACGGTGGAGTGTCTGCTCCCTGGATTTTCTACAGTTCCCATTTTGTATTTCTGTAGCAGTTTTCTTTCAACTGTTAGTGTTGTGCATTCATTATAACCCCAGCCGGTATAAAGGACTTGCGAGGGACATGAGAACAGACATTTCCTCCAGGCCAAACCAATAACATAAAATATGAAAACTTGCCGGTAGATGCCGTTATTCTCACTCTTCTGTAATGGAAGTTGCATAAGCACATAAATTTAAATACACATATGAAATATGATATACAGTTTTTCGAAATTCACATTTTGATATGACCATTTCTTCGCAGAATTAATTCCTAATGGTTATATATATTCGAGTATACATGGAGAGACTATTTTCAAGCTGACAGAAGATGTAATATTATCTCCTAAACCTAAAGTATGACATCCCTTATTTTGTTTCGGAATTCTAGATCTCTGTCAGCGTATTTCTGCTTACAAAAAATTTTCGCCAGTTGTGTTTTTCTTGCAATGACGTTTGTGGGAAATCAGTAACGATAGAAACGCGTTGTCTGTTCTCTAATCCAATTAGTGTGATGCGATTCCTTGAAACAGAACAAATTACGCTTAAGGAATTCACTATACGAGTTTGGGAATTTAGTAATTAACAACTTTCAGCTTCCAGGAAAGTAGAGTATTTCCTCTTTCACGTCTAAGTGATACATTTATTTAATATAAACTAAAAGATTGAAAGCACGTGATTGACGATGCTACGCAAATAAATTACTTTTAATAGAAGGAACAGATTATCCTTGAAGTAATCATTTCAAGGAAAATAAATTTTACACATGAGATGAAACTTGTCTTTGTTTACATGTTAACTACTTAAGATATTTAATGCACAATCTGTAAGATTTTATTCACATTTATACAGGAATGTCACTAATATTAATTATACAAGATGAAACAAAAATGTCATAAACGAAAGATCTAAATGAAATATAAAACGAAAGAACTACATTATACTTCATTAATACTTTCACTTTTTCATTAGTATTCATAAAGAGTACATATTTTAAAGGCAATAAATGACCTATAGTTTTTAATTAATTAAATTTGCACATATTTCATCAACTTGGTAACGTTTCAGATTAACTTTTCATTCCGTACCTTTCTGATTTATCTAGATAGTTAGAATTGGAACTAAAATCTTGTATTATATTGGTATTCAATAGTGCTTACTTTTCTCTTAGACCTAAGTAATGTATTTGGAATGCGTGATGACATTTTGTTTTTCAAAACAGAAATGAGACCGCAGCATGCGTCTTGTCTACAACATCATTCATATACAATTGTGTAGACACATAAACATATGAAATTCTGAAATCACATTACTGGTTAGAAAATGTTCACACACACACACACACACACACACACACACACACACACACACACACACACACACACACACACATATATATATATATATATATATATATATATACATACACATACGAGCATTAGTAGCATATACACAAATGTACGTGTAAGCATAGTCACAAACATTCACACAGACAGTAGAAACTTTGCGACCAGTGATCATATTTTCACACTTAGGCTTACACACACACGTACACACACACACACATACATACATGCACACACACACACTCACACACACACTCACACACACACAGTCACACACACACACATACAGGTAAACAGTAATATGTTCTCAGCTGCAGACACTGTGAGTGCCTGCAAAGACTTGCATTTGAATACACACACATATATATATAGTCATACATGCGCAGGCATATACACATACACACACACATATCTACTTTTACTCTTTTACTTATTTTAGTTACTTGACTGTGGCGATGCTGGAGCACCGCCTTTAGTCGAGCAAATCGACCCCAGGACTTTTTCTTTGTGAGCCTAGTACTTATACTATCGGTCTCTTTTGCCGAACCACTAAGTTACGGGGACGTAAATACACCAGCATCGGTTGTCAAGCGATGTTGGGGGGACAAGTACAGACACACAAACTTATACACACACATAGATATACATATATATACATATATACGACAGGCTTCTTTCAGTTTCCGTCTACCAAATCCACTTACAAGGATTTGGTCGGCCCGGGGCTATAGTGGAAGACACTTGCCCAAGTTGCCACGCAGTGGGACTGAACCCGAAACCATGTGGTTGGTAAGCAAACTACCTACCACACTGCCACTCCTACGCTTTTTGTAAAATAGAATAAAACTCCGTAAGTTTAATTAAAAATAGAAGTACCTACTCTTATAGAAGCATTCTCTGCATGAGGCACATACATGCAAACTTGTAGAGTTGGGACTGGATTAGGAAGGGAAACTGAAACTATTGAAATTTAGGGGAGAAGTTGATGTGTTGTTTTTTGTGTTTCTAGGCCTATAATACTTCATGGTATTGAGAAATGCCGAACACGGAAATAGTAGCAAATGGAGCTGTCAGGAATGTTGAAATTGTTGGCTACAGACCGGCCGTTCTGCGTTGGAAAATACAGTGAGAGTTCTTGCAGAGGCAATCGTCCAGGCGACGGTTTCTTTCTCTAGCCTATATTGTTTCCTATAATTCAGTTTAATTCAGTGTTCGCAGTGTCCACCCGAAGATTTTTCTGCTGTGAAACGGGTCCTCGGCTACTAATAACTGTAGTGCTAATGATGTACGGATAACGTTGGCATATGATTGAGCCCGCTTGAAAGAGTCTGGATGGATTATGACAGGGAATTTTGAAACTTCTAATGATATAAAATATGCGTATGTATGTGTACACGTATATGAGTTTGTGTACCTTCATGTTTGTGTTTGTCTATAAAAATTCTTCCAAGAATTAAGTATTAAAAATATCTTATTTTGCTTATAGATTGTATCTGCAAAAAGCGTGTTAGCCGGTACTTCTTTGCTCGAAAATTCTAGCCTTTTCCAAGTTGTTGCTTAGACATTTACAAATTTAACTAAATGCAGCAATATCTATTGAGATTAATGTGAATTGATAATATGGTCAGGGGAGCTGAAGGTTTCGAAGTCCATGAATATTCTCATTGTCGTTGAATTTAGAAGATATTCACATCATCATAGTGGGATATCGTCTTCTTGTAAGAAGAAAGCTCTAATTACCACTGTTAATTTTTCCTCAAGATTTAGGACAGACTCCTAATACATTTGTTAATTTTTTCCAGGCGTTGTTCTTGGTGTACTGTGAATTTATCATCCGTCTTTCATTTTGTAATAGCAATTAAGTGCCCTATTCCGTAGCATAAATTCTTTACATTTCCATCTAGTGTTTTATCCATCTATGTCGCATTTTGTGTTCTTTCAGAATAACAATAGCCAAATATATAGATAAGCATCGATATTTTGATATATATCTTTACATTTTTATCCAATCTCCAACGATATCATCAATATCTTTTATCAATAAGTTTTACCACGCCACTTTCTGTAATGGCTGTGCTCATCATTTTAGCACACAAGTATGTATGCCTCATTATTTTTTGTGTATGCATGTGTGTATTACATGTGTGTGGTGTGTGCGTGTGTGCATGTGTTCGGCCTAAAAACCTCACATAGATAATCCCTACGATGTCGTATTAAGTTTTACATTCATACGATTGAGTGTATTCGGAGATTGCGAATCAATTTGAATCAATTTACTTATTTAGAGAACTCCAGAACTTGTAGCTTTTCATGAAGCTCTGTTGTTATGTCGTCAACTACATCTATGATGCTAGGTACACATATAACCTTGAAAGAAAAGCCATAGATTTGTCTTTTGCTCTCCATTGATTTTCTGATTTTTCCCTTATTAACATGAGTTTCACATCCGTCGGATAATTGATCCCTACAATAGCGCAAGGCTTTTTGTTCTCCTCCTAAAACTAACTAGCCTGTTGTATTTACACCGAGCTGTTGTTTTTATTGGAATGTTCTACCTATATTCTTTGTTTTGAAGAGATTTAGGTTCTGTTGTGTTTTTGGTGTGACTGACAGAACATCCCTTCCTATTTATAGCATAGCAGACATTCTTAGCGACATCATGTCTTATGAGTGGACAATTTTGAACAACTACTGGTGGTGCAGAGGATTTCTTACACACTTGTATGACACGATTGACATTTTCTAAAACAACGGAACGAACTAGAAGTGTCCTTATTTATTTGTTGGACAGGTATTTAGTAGCTGTCTCCTGGATATCAAAAATGCAGCTTTCTAGATGTGATTCCTTGTATCTATTGCAGGTCCAATATAAGCTACTGTCATTATTGTTCGATAATCTCTAACTAGCGGGATATGTTCTCATCCATAATCTGTTGCTGATATTATGTGTACTTTTTGTAACTCAATCCAGATACTATTGGTTCACATGTAACAACTGTACACGCCGAATACCTATTCAAGATTTCAAAGTCCA